>NW_011161216.1:0-618 GCF_000146605.3 Meleagris gallopavo | reverse complement strand
GACAGCTCAAAGCGGCGTTCGGGGAAAAGAGTGATTTCTCGGCCAGCTCCGGCAAAGTCTCCGGAGCGGTTCAGCACGAATGCCGCTCTCTGAGCATGAGAGCGAAGGAGTGCGATTCCGATGCTTCCTGCACTACCTGCGAGTGGGGGTTTTTTCTCCGAAGTCCTGAACAGGATCTCTCCCTCTTTCTGAAAGCGTCTCCCTGAGAGCACTACAGCTATCGCTCCTCCAACTTCCAGGTGTCTTATTAGAGAGGGTTTTCCCTTTCCACTCTTTTCCTCTCTGAATGCAGAAGTATAGCAGTGGAGAGCCTCGCAGGGACGAATTGTGGCTCGAAATAAAGGCAGAGACATAGTATTCAGAGCTAGTCGTGTGCAATCTGCATGTAGCCAAGGCGAAGTGAAAACCGCTCCTTTCCGATGTGCGGACAGGTGCCCGCTCACTCGTCGGAGAAAAGCAGCCGGCTGAATTGGCTCGTTCTCGGCTAGCGAGAGACACGAGACCGCTGCTGACAGCTCAAAGCTGCATTCGGGGAGAAGCGCGATTTCTCGGCCAGCTCCGGCAAAGTCTCCGGAGTGGTTCAGCGCGAAGGCCGCTTTCTGCGCGTGAGAGTGAAGG
>NW_011161215.1:0-564 GCF_000146605.3 Meleagris gallopavo | reverse complement strand
CCACTCCCGCTGTAAAGAACTTCCCCCTGACATCCAACTGACATCCTGACATCTTCCCTCCCTCAACTTCATACCATTTCCCCTTGTCCTGCTGTTACCTACCCTTTCAAAGAGTTGATTCCCCTCCTGTTTGTAGGCTCCCTTTTAGGTACTGAAGGCTGCAATGAGCTCACCCCGCAGCCTTCTTTTCTCCAGGCTGAACAAGCCCGGCTCCCTCAGCCTGTCCTCGTAGGGGAGCCGCTCCAGCCCCCTGATCATCTCTGTGGCTCTCCTCTGCACCCTCTCCAACAGCTCTCTGCCTTTTCTTGTACTGGGGCTCCAGACCTGGACACGGCACTGCAGATGGGGCCTCACAAGAGCAGAGGAGAGGGGGACCAGTCAACCTCCCTGTCCCTGCTGGCCACCCCTTTTCTTCTGGCCCTTTCCTGAGCCCCAGCTATCAGGAGTGCCCCGCTGCTTTTGCTGCAGAGCCTTATTATCCAAGAGCACGAAGACTTGGGGGAAAACCTCAGCAGCTACGCATGTGCCGAGGGAAGATTTCATGCCCTGGCCTACACACAGCCC
>NW_011161214.1:0-664 GCF_000146605.3 Meleagris gallopavo | reverse complement strand
TACCTGCCTTGGTATGCAGCAAAGACACCTGGCTTGGTTTTATATTTAATGCAGCCAGAAATGGCCTCCTCTCACTGAACCAGTACAAAATTATTAGAAGTACTTCATGTTGATAAGGATTCCCAATCTTTCAAAGTTTCTGCTTAACAAAGTTATATATAAAAATACCAAAAACAAAACATACTTGTTAAATGGAATGTTTTCTACATTTTTTTTCTTTACATCTATCCTATGGATTAAAATCTATCCCTTAAGCCTTCCTTACGATTTTGGAGCATGCAGGTTATGCATTTGAAACAAAGCACATTTTCACTTGCATCATCCCAAAGGCTAATGTCAACCTGTTTGCAGCCACGACCTTGCATGGAGATGATCTCTACTCATAAGGGTCACTGGAAATCACAGGAGGAGCTGTGGGAGGTGTTTGTGTGTCCCCACTGCCTTCCATTACTCTTTGAAAGTAATGAAGAGGTAAGAAGGATAAGAGTGAGCAGCAATGCAACAAATAAAACTGAAAAAGACAGAAGACCCCCCAGAAGCTCTGTTGGCCACCTGCATCAGAGCTAGAAAGAGTCTGGAAGACAGTAAACTGTTACCTATGCACGAGAAAGAGAAATAAAACAGCCCAGAAGAGTAGATTCTTTTGGCTATTTGGATTTATATT
>NW_011161213.1:0-959 GCF_000146605.3 Meleagris gallopavo | reverse complement strand
GGAGGAGGAGCTCAGTTCACTGATATCACAAGAAACTGTGACACGAGCCAACAGTAAGGAAGATAAGTGAGAAAACATCTGCTAAAGTACATAGCGAGGGGCCAGGAGCTCAGCTAGGTAAGTTAGGGGGAAGCAGCTCAGGTAGGAAAGTGAGGGGCAAGCAGGTAAGCTAGGTGATTTTAGGAAGAAGCAGCTCAGGGAGGTAAAGGAAGGGACAGCAGCTCAGGGAAGAAGAGCAGGCAAGGGAATCGTAGGCTACGGCAAGGGGGGAGGTGAGGTAAGGGAGAAAAGAAAGAATGGGGAGCAAAGGAAGGTTTAAGGGGAGTTTAAGCAATACTTATAGATAAAAAAGAAAAAATGAAAGAAAAAAACAAAAAAAATAAAAAGAAGAAAAAGAAAGAAAAAAGAAAAAAAGAAAAAAATTAAAAATTAAAAAAATGAAAAAAGATGAAAAAGGAATAAAAAAAAGATGAAAAAAAGAGGAAAAAAGAGATCCCTTAGGCACAAACTCCTGAACGCGTCTGGAACTAAGAGTGGATCCAGCTGTGCTGAGGAACCTTACCTCTGTGGTTTGAAGAGTTCAGACAGCCATGGGGTTCGCTCTGATCCTCACGACACAGCAGGAGAGCTGTGTGCTGTAGGTGTGTGTAACCTGTCCTCTATGTGGAAAATAACCAAGGGCATCCAGCCATGTCCAGTCTTGTTAAGTCACTGTTACATCTACTACAGCATATCTATGCTCATCAAAAAATGCATTCCTGCTTCCCCCTTAGGAGTGTATATTGTAGCTGTATCTATCTGTTGGAGGTTGGTGGAGTCTGCATGATAGCAACTAGGGACACTAACTGTGATAAGATTCATGGAGTGAACGCCACTCCCAAATTCTTACATGAACGGGCTCATGACACTGAGAGCCCATTATAACTGAGAAACAAGGGACCATCAGGAGCCATCGAAGG
>NW_011161212.1:0-481 GCF_000146605.3 Meleagris gallopavo | reverse complement strand
CCAGTCGGCCAGGTCGCGCGCCACTAGATGATGACAATATGTTGGTGAATGAATGCACGTACCCCTGTGGCAGGACCTGAAAGGTCCACTGCCTGCCTCCCCATGTGAATGCAAATTGATCTTGCGATTCTTCAGGAATTGGGATACTGAAGAACGCATTTGCGAAATGTAGGACACAACGAGAGGTTTTTATCTCCCTACTCAATGTGTCCATTAGGGAAGCAATATTGGGTACGGCTGCATGAATAGGAGGCGTGACCTTCTTTAATTCCCTATAAATCTACTGTCATTCTCCATGTGCCATCCAACTTTCGCACTGGCCATATGTGGGAATTGTATGGGCTGTTGTAAGGGCAGGTCTTATAATGCCCACTTTTTCAAATTCTTGCACTGTTTTTGATATTTCGTCCTGCCCACCTGGGAGTCTGTACTGTCTCACATTAGTAACCCGGCGCGGTTTCGGCAGGCAAATTGGCCCATG
>NW_011161211.1:0-489 GCF_000146605.3 Meleagris gallopavo | reverse complement strand
GCATGATGTTCATTACCTGCTGGACACATCTCACACCACTGACTGGAGGAGCCAGCAATCCCTTCAACTCCATCAGGCTGCAAAAATGAAATCAGAAGAGACGCAGAACATAATTTAAAACACAACAAGGATGCACACAATGCCCTTAAAAAACACCGCATGGATGCAATTAGCACATAGCCCTATTAATGACAGCCATCCAGCTTGAGATCCTCCAGAAAAGCAGAGCTCACAGCTCTGAAATCAAGCAGGAATCACTCACCCCATTCTAAGGGCTCACCCCACACCCCAAAGGAAGCAGTCTCCAGATTTAGATGCTGCTCTTACACCTAGCAGCCCTTCAGTGCACTTGCCATCCCCCAAAAAGAGAAGATCACAGCCCTGAAAGAAAAAAAGAAACCACTTACCCCATTCCAAGGACCAATAGTCCCCCACACTCTCAAGTGAAGGAAGCAGCTTCCAGCTCCAAATACCTACCAGCCCTTTAAG
>NW_011161210.1:0-739 GCF_000146605.3 Meleagris gallopavo | reverse complement strand
GTGGTTGGGGCCCTGGGACAGAGTGGCCAGGGAGGGACTGGAGTCAGATTCCCTGGAGGTGTTTGGGAAACGTTGAGGTGTGGTGCTGAGGATGACGAGTGGTGTGGAACACGTTTCTTTAGAATCGTTTCAGAACGGCATTTCACTTAATTATGAACTAGGCAAGAGGGTGCAGAACGAACAAAGGCAAAACAGAGGCTGCAGGGAGGGATGTTGAGGGGGCGAGCCGAGGAATGCAGCCTTGTCTCTCTCTCGCACCAGGCCAAGGGGCCTTGGGAGAGTCGCCATCGTCCCTCTGCTTTTCTTCAAGGAGATGGCACTGTCTGGTCCCTATTATCAGAGCCAGAGGAGGTTCTCCTCTATGTGCACCTGACGGCGAGATTGATACACGAAGGGCAGATGTTGGCCCGTCCAGTTTATTACGAATGCTGGTCATGTGGGAAGATGGGGAAGGGAAGACGGGCGATAGAAAAGATGGTTCAGATGTGGATCTTCAGATGTGGATCTTCAGTGATGGGTCGTCGAGGGTTGTTGTTCACTTGACGACAACACAAACTTGTTTATAAGTCCAAAGGAGGCTGAGTCAGCTCTCTTTGGAGGGTCAGCTTGTGGCTTTAGGATCTCAGCAGAAACTCCTTGGTTCCCATCTTCCGGGCCTTGCCAGCAGATAAGATGGAGCAGGGAGGTGCCCACCCACATCCTGGTTTGCACGAGCTACGATGGTGTCCTTCCCGACTTC
>NW_011161209.1:0-484 GCF_000146605.3 Meleagris gallopavo | reverse complement strand
GCCTGGGGCACTGGCAGCAGTGCTAGAAGATGAGAGTCCAGAAGGCACTCAGGCAGAAGTTAAAATTCAAAATGTGAAAGTAAGAATGAAGGCTTTAACAGAAGCTGTTGTCACTAAATTCAGAGAATTATTCTACAAACCTCCAGGACGTGACTGTTTGCACTTTGTGAGGAAGAAAACATGCAGCAGAAGAAACACTATCCGACTCCTTTCACTGTGCCTCGGGTCTTTTCTAACACTGGAAGAGAGGCACAGATCTTCTGTTTCTCAGGGAGAGAAAGGAGTTACAGCTGTATCCAAAAAACCTAGAATCGGCTTTGGCTAGTACAATTCCTCCTACAGTATATGTATGAATTAATTGGTTTCAGAGAGAGATTTCAAAGAAAAAGGGTATATTTTATGGGATGATACTACTTCAAAGCTGTATCAGTCACTTTAGTCACCTGTGGTGTAACACCGTAAATAAAAACAAAACCCCATCTGC
>NW_011161208.1:0-579 GCF_000146605.3 Meleagris gallopavo | reverse complement strand
TAGGTGTAAGGAGGCAGGCATGTGAATCTGGAGGACTGCTTCCTTTGGGGTGTGGGGTGAGCCGTTAGAATGGGGTGAGTGATTCCTGCTTTCTTTCAGAGCTGTGAGCTCTGCTTTTCTGGAGGATCTGAAGCTGGGTGGCTGTAATTAATAGGGCTATGTGCTAATTGCATCCATGCGGTGTTTTTTGAAGGGCATTTGTGTGCATCCTTGTTGTGTTTTTAAATTCTGTTCTGCGTCTCTTCTGATTTCATTTTGCAGCCTGATGGAGTTGAAGGCTTGCCTGGGCTCCTCCAGTCAGTGGTGTGAGATCTGTCCAGCAGGTAATGAACACGATGCACCCCATGTTGGTGCGCTGCTTGTATGCAGGTAGGTTTTGCGATGTGATCCGCTCCCCCATGCTGACCATCCACAGCTAGATCAAGTTGCTCAGAGTCTGAGCCAGGCTCACCTTGAAAGGGCCAGCACATCCACCATGTCTCTGGCAACCTGTGCCGCTGCCTCAGCACCCTCACTGTACAAGACATTTTCCTTAGATTTCACCTCCATTTTCCCTTGTTCTTTCCTTTAGGTATTGAA
>NW_011161207.1:0-704 GCF_000146605.3 Meleagris gallopavo | reverse complement strand
CTCCCGGCAAGGTCACCTGATGCTCTCTCTTTTGCCTGCGCTGCTTCGCTTGCGCTTCTCTGCCTGCGCTGCTTCGCTTGCGCTTCTCTGCCTGCGCTTCTCGCCTGCGCTTCTCTGCCTGCGCTTCTCATCTCAGCGTTGTGGTAAGGCCGATCCACTATCGATTTCACATTCTCTCTCCTTATAAAAATTCTGTTGATACCATATTTAGTAAATTACTTTGTTTTACCTCAGATTGTTGCCACTGTTTTCAATTATTTCGGGGTCCCTTATTTTCTTTTTTTTCCCGGGGGCGCGGATCCGCGGATCCCTCCGCCCTTCTAGTCACGGAACCGGGCCGAACCAGCCCGTAAACCGTTGACATTCTTGGTGGAGAATGCGGGCACCAGTTGCTTTTTAGCTTTTTGAACAAATCTCTCTCTCCGCTCTCAGACAGCTTCATTGGGAAAGTTTATCTGTTTTCACCAGTACTGTCTGAAAGCGTGACCTTGAAAAGTCCAGGCGGACGGCCAATACTCTAGGATATTTGTAAACTTTGAGCCTTGCTATCTTGTTTCTGTAAAAGAAAAAAAGAGAAAAAATGCTTTCTCTACTGAAACTGCCTTTTAAGGGGCTGCATGCCACTGTCTCTTCTTTCTTAATGCTAAAAACATACTGGGCCTTAATTAAGTTCACCACTTTGCTCTATGGAGCAATAGGTATAT
>NW_011161206.1:0-729 GCF_000146605.3 Meleagris gallopavo | reverse complement strand
GGTGAGGAATGTGTGAGAAAGCTGGTGTTTCTGGGAGTAAATGCCATCTTTTGGGGGCTAGCAATGGTCTTTCTGGTGGGATGTGCCACATCTTTGTGAGGCAATTGGTGTTTGTGAGGGCCAATGGCATATATTCTGGATCGAAATGGTCTTTCCGCAGTAAAATGCCAAAAGTCTGGGAGTAAGTGTCATGATGAGGAATGTAATGGAGTGTAATTGGGAGGAATTTCTCGGAGTCGTGGTCTTTGTGGGTGCATATGTCCCATTTAGGGAAGGAAAGGAGTATTTCTTAGCAGAACTGCCATAGCATTTAGGGAAAATGTCCCTTGGGACATTTGGGAGACAAGTGGTATTAGTGGGAGAAGATGTCCTACTCTTGGTTGCAAGTGTCCTATTTGGTCTTGTCATCTAGTCTTTTTGGGAGAAAACGTGCGGTAGTTTGAAGAAAACAGGTATGCCTGGGAGAAAATATCATCTTTTTGGAAGAACAGGCCCAATTTCCAAGTGAAATGTGGTATTTCTGGGAGAAAATGACAAGTACGTGGGAGAAAAGTGGACAATTGTGGGAAAGACTGACTTCTCTTGGAGGGCAAGTGTGGTATTTTTGGTGTGAAAAGGGGTCCTTTGGGGAGAAAACGGGGTGTAGATGGGAGAAAATGTCCTGTTGAGGAGTGTCTAGCAGTATTTTGAGAGAAAAGGGAAGGTACTTGTCAGAAAAGTGCTCTTTCT
>NW_011161205.1:0-623 GCF_000146605.3 Meleagris gallopavo | reverse complement strand
GGGGCTCAGCCACCCTGCCGTCAATGGGCTACAACAGCCTGCGCGCACGAGATCCCTGTCCCAAATACAGTCAGGGTATTGTGTCTGTGATGGGACGTGACGTGACGGGGTAGCACGTGGCAAGACGCCCTGCAGCCTGCCTGCATCCTGCTGCCGACGGCGAGCCCCTGGATGCCTGCCCACGGCACGACGACGACGACGAGTGTGCAGAGTGCGGGGACGGCGCAGAGCTCATCTGCTGCCATGGCTGTCCCAGGGCCGTCCACTGCCTGGCACCCCCGCTGCCTCGTGTCCCGAGGTGAGCCCCGCGTCGGGATGGGGCTCCGCCGTGCCTCATGGCCCCCGCCGCCCCTCACAGCCGTGCTGGGGTTGTGCAGTGGGACGTGGCAATGCAGCTCGTGTGTGGCCGAGCTGGGCCGGCTGCGGGAGGCAGACACGGCTGCGGAGCAGCTCCCTGCGGTCCCAGACAAGGAGGAGCACGGTGCCCAGCCGGGAGGAAGCCACTGGAGCACCTGTGTCCGCTGTTTCTTCAAGATCTCCGCACCCAACGCTGCCCCACGCGTGATGGAGACCCCGGGTGAGTCCCCTCCGCCTGCCCCCACGTCACAGCCCAAGCCTCTCCA
>NW_011161204.1:0-740 GCF_000146605.3 Meleagris gallopavo | reverse complement strand
GTCGGTCCCCCGTGCGGAGCTCCCGGAGCTGCGTGAAGCCGACGCGGAGCCGCTTCGTGTTGGCCCCGAGGAGGGAAGCCGTGAGGGGGAATGACTGTTAGGCTGGGAGCTGGTTGGGAACGCGGTCATTTCTCTCTTTGTTGCTCTGAATGGTAAACGATTAAATGTTCAGCGTTCGTTTTTCTGTGTTTTTGGCCTGCGGTCAATTCTGCAGCTCCAAAGACCGCCATCCCCGTGCCCACCTCAGTGCAAGACGGGCACCGCAAATGGCCGCGTCATAGGACTGCAACCACCTGCCCCGTTCCTCCCCCCCAAAATCCCCTCCCCTCCTCAGCACTGTGTGGGAAATGGCTGGGGCGGGGATTCCGGGAGAGCTGGGGCGGCTCAGCCTGCAGCAGAGGAGCTCGGGGGGATCCCGGGCACGGCCGTCGGTCCCCGCAGGAGAGGACGGAGCCGGGCTGCGCCCTGCGGTGCCCAGCAGCAGGACAGGAGGCCCCTGTGCTGCTGTGACAGGCGGATGTGTGACGGGAGACAGCCAGCAGGTGGATGTCTGGTGGCTTTCCAGGGTGAAAGCACCGCTGCCCTGCGGTGCCACCACATTTGAGTGTCATCAGCATCAACTTCACCAGGAACTCACACGGTCCATTTAAAGCTCAACACTCGCCAGCTTTTGCTGACTTAATTTCTGCCATGCTGGCATAGGACAGCAGCTCACAGACAAGCACGGAGGCTTTGGAAGT
>NW_011161203.1:0-786 GCF_000146605.3 Meleagris gallopavo | reverse complement strand
TCGGTGCCTTCAGCATTGCCTCCGAGCGGGTCGAGGCTGAGGATGGGACCGTGATTTTCCAGTGGCCTGCGTTTCACCTGGCCAGGAACCTTGCGGGCATCCGTAACCTCACGGCTAACAAGGATTACCTGCCAGGTAGGAGGAGGCTGAAACCCTTTCTTGCTGCACAGACGGCACAAACGGAGCCAGCGCCCCCATTCTCAAAAGCAAACCTCACCCTCCCTCCATGGAGCCCGTCCGAATACGGGGCTGTCCTGGGTGGCGACTGCAATGAGCAGCACTTGGGAAGCAGCCATGGAAGAGCCGCTTCCAGCACGACAAACTCTGCCGTGTGGTTTTCCAGGCCACAAGGAGCTGGAGGCCCTCAAATACGCTGAGGTGGCCGCGGCCGCATCTGTGAGCCGGCAGACTGGGAAGGCCTGCATATTTGGCACAACGTCCCTCGTCTCCCACTGCCTCAGGGAAGGGGGAGGACATCGCCTTTGTCCTGAAGGACATAGGAGTGCTCCTCATCGAGGGAACAGGAGTGCACATCAAGTTCTACTATGACTTCCTGGCGAAGATCAGCGGGAAGGAGAACCTAGAAAAAGTGATTTTCAAGGTAAGCTGTAGTTTCTGCGTGGCCTGGGCAGTCCCACGAGCCCAGAGCTGCCCGCACACGGCTCACCAGGAGCTGGCCGGCTGCTCGGGCCGTGCGAGTGCTGTGCTGCTGTCACGCTCTCCCCGCCTTGGGCTCCTCGTGTCCCCAGCGCCTCAGCCGTGACGAGGACGTCCCGCATCCTCCCC
>NW_011161202.1:0-400 GCF_000146605.3 Meleagris gallopavo | reverse complement strand
AAATAACAAGTAAAATGACCCTGTAGGGTCATGGGATAACACTCATTGGGGTTTGCGTTGTCTTTTGGTTTTTTTTTTTTTTGTTTGTTTTTTTTTTGTATTCCTGATTTTGTTGGGGTTTTTTTTTGTTTTGTTTTGTTTTTTTGAGTGGCACCTGCTGCGAGGTTTTCAGTACAAATAGACAGTGCTTGCAGCAAATCACAGATGTTTTACACACTGAAAAAATGGACAGGAAGCAATCACTAAAGGAAAAACAAAGCCAGAGCAGAGAGGGCAAAAGAGGAGAGAAAAAACTTTGTTTTTTATTTCTTTTGCTTTTTCTTCATAGCAGTGTCCTGGTGCTCTACTTTTGACCAACTTTTTAGTTAAGGTCTTGTTTAGCAGATACAGAATGTCTTTG
>NW_011161201.1:0-500 GCF_000146605.3 Meleagris gallopavo | reverse complement strand
CGTGTGGTCCAACCCAGTCCAGCTCCCTACATACCGTAGAGGGAGATAAAGTCCTGTTGTACATGTAAAGAATATGTTGGGAAAGGCAGTTTGGGTTATTCCAGCCTCTGAGAAGGACAAACCTCTTCGTGGAACTGTTTTTTGCCCAGGGACCTGGGTCCACTTGGTGGGTGATGCAGGAAACGGGGATGTTCAATGTGTACCGCAAGGGAACTTGATGTTGAGGGAGTGCAGTCAGTAATTCCTAGTGCGTGTGTTTTATATTTTGTTTGTATATATTAAGCATGATGTAGTGATGTGGAATAAGGGGTGGAATGTCATGGTTTCATGATTTTTCATTATCGGTATTCCACATCATAACATCATGCAATGCACTGGGGGTTTGACTGCTGATGCTCAAGTTCCGGGTGCCTGTCCAGCGGAGAAGAGCAGCTACGTTTCCCCAGGGGGCTTTGCGGTCAGCGAGGAGATATAACTCCCGGCAAGGTCACCTGATGCTC
>NW_011161200.1:0-438 GCF_000146605.3 Meleagris gallopavo | reverse complement strand
AAGCTGAATCACTTGGAGATGTTTAAAAGTTATCTAATGCCTTGGGTAGAAAAATAAAGAAAGCTTTCACTTTTTTTTTGTTTGTTGTTGTTGATTTTTTTTTCTTCTGTAGTATTGTGTATGAATACTGAGGATGAAGTTCTATTTCTTTCTTATAAGAGACTTTTATTCTTTGCTTCTTTTTATTTTTTTTTTTTATTTTTACTTCCCCTTCTCCTTGTGCTGAAGGGTAAGCCATGCTATTTTGCCACGTTATGCAATTATAGCTTAATACACTTTGTGTTAGCAGTTCTAAGGGAAAATATTTAGGTGGAAATTTTAATTGTATGCATTTATACCTAACCTACGTACTCCATTTCTACATTCAGTGGTTTTATTATTATATTTTTCATGAGTTTCTGTCCATTATTGCTTTGTGAAAGACCAATCCAAAAGAAG
>NW_011161199.1:0-648 GCF_000146605.3 Meleagris gallopavo | reverse complement strand
CCTGCTGCGCACCCTACGGTTTCTCCACGTCTATTTCTAGAAGCTCAGCTTCCCAAGCCTTTCAGGGAACAGGCAGAAATGCACTCACCACGTGCCGCCGTCTTCATGATTCTCGTTAGCAAGTGGGACAGTCCCGTGGAATATCTTCCATCTTCCCATGCCACCTTCCATCCCCCCGGACCTTAACAGAAAGCATTAAGATAAACCTCAGAGAAACCAAGGATTGAACTGAGTGGTCTTTTCCGTGAAGGCAGTAAAGACAACAGCCACCCTGGGACGCCTGTGGGGCTCCAGCACAGGAGGCGGCCGAGGATTTGGCAGCGCCTTCCCTGCAGGCAATTCTGCACCCAAAGCTCTCTGAGGAGAACTTCCCACCACACACCGCAATCTACAGAGCTGCTCAGGAGCATCACCGAAGAGCAGACGGTGCCAGGGGGCCGTGTGAGGACAGGGCACGCACACGCAGCTGAGAATTCTCGCTCACAGCTGCAGGCACGCCTGGCTGCCATGAGCACTGTGAGCTGGCAGCTCTCACAGGAAGCAAAAACTCGTGCCATACCGGTACGAGTTGCTGGGGCTTCTGTCCTGGCGCTCAGCTGGGAAGCCGGAGACGATTCCGCTCCACCCGCACCTGTCCACAAACACAGA
>NW_011161198.1:0-570 GCF_000146605.3 Meleagris gallopavo | reverse complement strand
GCTGGACATAAGCCAGTAGTGTGCACTTGCAGCCCAGAAGGCCAACTGTATCCTGGGCTGCATTCAAAGAGGAGCGACCAGCAGGGAGAGGGAGGTGATTGTCCCCCTCGACTCGGCTCTGGTGTGCGGCCCCATGTGCAGCAGTGCGTCCAGGCCTGGGGCTCCAGCACGGGAATGATGTGGAGCTTTTGGAGCAGGTCCAGAGAAGGGCCACGAAGGTGATCAGAGGGCTGGAGCACCTCTCTTAGAAAGAAATGTTGAGGGAACTGGGATTGTTTCTGTGGGAGAAGAGAAAGCTCTGGAGATAGCTCATGACAGCCTTCCAAGACTCGAAGGGAGCGCATAAGCAGGAGGGGGCAACGGCTGTTTAGGAGGGTGGATAGCGATAGGACAAGGGGAAATGGTTTTCAAGTGAGACAGGGGAGGTTTAGGTTGGTTATTAGGAGGCAGCTTTTCACGCACAGGGTGGTGACGCACTGGAATGTGTGCTTGAGAGTCACTTCCAGGATGATCTGCTCCATGATCCGTGACCAGCACAGAGGTGAGACTGACATGCTGGTAGTTCCCCGC
>NW_011161197.1:0-316 GCF_000146605.3 Meleagris gallopavo | reverse complement strand
CGCGTTTGTGGCTGTACTCTGGATGCACTCGCACAGCTCCCATGTCTCCCTGCACTGAGGACTCCACATCTGGACGCAGCACTGCAGGTGAGGCCTTACCAGCGCAGAGCAGAGGGATGGGGATCTCCTCCCTTCGCCCGCTGACTGCGCATCTTTGGATGCAGCCCAGGATACGGTTGGCTTTCTGGGCTGGAAGGGCCCAATGCTGGCTTGTGTCCAGCTCCCACCCACCAGTACTCCCAGGCCTTATGGAGCAAGGACTACGCTCAGTCCTTTCATCCCCTAGCATGTTTTGGTGGTGGCTGTTCCCTCATCC
>NW_011161196.1:0-438 GCF_000146605.3 Meleagris gallopavo | reverse complement strand
TTGCCGAGGTTTGCTGCTTCGGAGCTGCCCCAGGCAGAGCTGAGGCGGCTGATCGCGGGTGCATAGGGGACTCGCTCGGTTTCCCTCATCCAGGGATTCCCGAGGCATCGGTGCAGCCCGGCACCTCTCGCGAGAGCGGCTCGCGTGGCGGGGGCGTTGCCAGGGTAGCGGCTCTCCGTTCCCCTCCCTCCCTCCCCCCTCCCTAATAAGGGCGTTGAGGAGGGCAGTGGTGTGCCACTGCCCACCCAGACGGGAAGGAGGGGTTTTTGTCTCTGTGAAGAGGGTGATAATTGCGGTTGCACCCATCAACGACCTGTAAAAGAGCGTGGGCAGATCCAGCACTTTCAGTAACGGGGCGGAGCTATTAGTCACACTTGGTAACGCTACTCTGATTGTGCTGGTGCTAGTGGGTCTGCTGGATTGCCATGGCTGCGTCCC
>NW_011161195.1:2834-4045 GCF_000146605.3 Meleagris gallopavo | reverse complement strand
AAAATAATTTTAAAAAGTCAGATGGACTCTGTTATAGAAGCTAGTTACGTGAAAGCAAATCTGGCTGCAGGAAAATCAAAACCATTTCCTGAGGGTGACTTTGTTAAGCACAGTATGGCAAACACAACAGGCATAATGTGTCCTGATTTACAAAACAATCTGCAGAGATGCTACTCTGGACCAGAAGTCATGCAGCAGCTCATGGAATCTTTGTGAATCCATAATTGTGATCGCTTATTGATTGAGTGCAACCACAAAAGACTTGGAGCGCCGAGCTGGGGGCACTCGGAACGCTGCCCTGTGACGCCGCGCACTGCAGCCGCTGCCTCCTCTTCCTCTCAGTCACAGAGTCACAGAATCACAGAATCACAGAATTGTAGGGGTTGGAAAGGACCTCTAGAGATCATCGAGACCAATCCCCTACCAAAGCAGGTTCCCTACACCAGGTCGCACAGGTAGGCGTCCAGGCGAGACTTGAATATCTCCAGAGAAGGAGACTCCACAACCCCCCTGGGCAGCCTGTTCCAGTGCTCCATCACCTCACCGTGAAGAAGTTCTTACGCACATTCGTGTGAAACTTCCTATGCTGCAGCTGATGGCCGTTTCCCCTCGTCCTGTCTCCATGTACCACTGAAAAGAGCCTGGCCTCACTGCTATGGCTGCCACACCTCAGATATTTATCAACCTGGATCAGGTCCCCTCTCAGTCGTCTTTTCTCAAGGCTAAACAGACCCAGTTCACTCAGCCTTTCTTCATAGGGGAGATGCTCCAGGCCCTTCACCATTTTTGTGGCCCTCCGCTGGACTCTTTCCAAGAGATCCCTGTCTTTTTGGTACAGGGGAGCCCAGAACTGGACACAGCACTCCAAATGAGGCCTCACCAGGGCAGAGCAGAGGGGGAGGATCACCTCCCTCGACCTGCTGGACACGCTCTTCTTAATGCACCCCAAAATGCCATTGGCCTTTTTGGCCACGAGGGCACACTGCTGGCTCATGGCCAACCTGTCGTCCACCAGGACGCCCAGGTCCCTCTCTGCAGAGCTCCTCTCCAGCAGCTCATCCCCCAGCCTGTATTGGTGCATGCAATTATTCCTCCCTAGGTGTAAGACCCTACGCTTGCTTTTGTTGAACCTCATCCGGTTTCTTACTGCCCAGCTCTCCAGCCTGTCCAGGTCTCGCTGAACGGCAGCGCAGCCTTCAGGCGTGTCAGCC
>NW_011161195.1:675-1348 GCF_000146605.3 Meleagris gallopavo | reverse complement strand
AGCGCAAGCAGGGGAAGCGGTGCGGTGCTGGGAGCACTGCGGGGAAACCTGCCGTGCTGCAGCGTGTGCCCAGTGCCCTCCCGGGTCCTGCTGTGGGCACCGCAGGGCGCAGCCCGGCTCCCGTCCTCTCCTGCAGGGACCGACGGCCGTGGGCCGGGACTCCCCCCCGAGCCTCCTCTGCTGCAGGCTGAGCCCGCCCCAGCTCTCCCGGAATCCCCGCCCCAGCCATTTCCCACACAGTGCTGAGGAGGGGAGGGGATTTTGGGGGGAGGAACGGGGCAGGTGGCTGCAGTCCTATGACACGGCCATTTGCGGTGCCCCGTCCTTGCACTGAGGTGGGCACGGGGATGGGGGTCTTTGGAGCTGCAGAATTGACCGCAGGCCAAAACACAGAAAAACGAACGCTGAACATTTAATCGTTTACCATTCAGAGCAACAAACAGAGAAATGACCGCGTTCCCAACCAGCTCCCAGCCTAACAGTCATTCCCCCCTCACGGCTTCCCTCCTCGGGGCCAACACGAAGCGGCTCCACGTCGGCTTCACGCAGCTCCGGCAGCTCCGCACGGGGACCGACAGACAGACGGAAACCGGCACGTGGGGACTGCAGCTGCGGGCAGCAGCTCAGCGCAGCGCTGCTGCTCGGAGCCGACGAGAACCGAAGCGCCCGCCTG
>NW_011161195.1:0-655 GCF_000146605.3 Meleagris gallopavo | reverse complement strand
CTTTTTTTATTCCATTTTCATCTTTTTTCATTTTTTTAATTTTCTTTTTTTTCTTTTTTTTTCTTTTTTCTTTTTTTCTTTTTCTTTTTCTTTTGTTTTTTTTTTTTCTTTCATTTTTCTTTTTATCATAAGTATTGCTTAAACTCCCCTTAAACCTTCCCTACCCGCCCCATTCTTTCTTTTCTCCCTTACCCTCACCTCCCCCCTTGCCGTAGCCTACGATTCCCTTGCCTGCTCTTCTTACCTGAGCTGCTGTCCCTTCCTTTACCTACCTGAGCTGCTTCTTCCTAAAATTACTTAGCTGAGCTCCTGGCCCCTCACTTTCCCTGATCTCCTGGCCCCTCGCTATGTACTTTAGCAGATGTTTTCTCACTTATCTTCCTTACTGTTTGGCTCGTGTCGCAGTTGCTTGTGATAATCAGTGAACTGAGCTCCTCCTCCTCACCTTCTGCCATCATTTACTTCCAAAGCCTCTGTGCTTGTCTGTGAGCTGCTGCCCTGCGCCAGCATGGCAGAAATTAACTCAGCAAAAGCTGGCGAGTGTTGTGCTTTAAATGGTGCGTGTAAGTTCCTGGTGAAGTTCAGAGCAAACAGGGGTGCTCTTCTAGTGCTACAAACGAATAGATTGGCTTGGCTGCCTCTTGAGTTGTGCGCA
>NW_011161194.1:0-428 GCF_000146605.3 Meleagris gallopavo | reverse complement strand
CGCACCGATCCTGAGCTTGGAAGAAGAGCTGTTAAATGCTGATCAGCTCTCAGAGGCCCCCTACCTTCCATAGCCCACCTCATACCCCCACATAGACCCCCAAAGCCCCACCGAAGCCACCCCCAATGCTCCCTATAGGATTGGGGTGTGAGGATATGTATATGGGAAGAATATGGAATGGGAGATTGGAAAATGGAATCTATATGGGGTGGACATGGGATCAACATGGGATGATTGGGGATGAAATATGGATATGGGATGGGACTGGGATGATAACGGGATGGGATAAGTATATGGAATGGACACGGGATGGATGCGGATATGGGGGAGGTGATGGGAAGAGGATGTGTGGGCACGGATATGGGATGGATCTGAGATGGCTGTGGGGAGGATATGATGGATACGGGATGGGATAAAGTTATGGCAGA
>NW_011161193.1:0-495 GCF_000146605.3 Meleagris gallopavo | reverse complement strand
AGGGCTGGGAAGAGTAGGGGCAGCATCTGAACCTGGGGAGTGCTTCCTTTGGAGTATGCCTTGTTCTTTGGTGATGGTAGTTGTAGTTGTTTTTTTTTTTTTTTTTTTTTTCTTCCTTCCATTGTGAGCTGCTCTCTCTCTTTCTTAGCAGGGAACCCTGAGCGTACTTAAGGGCTGGTAGGTATTTGGACCTGGAAGCTGCTTCCTTCACTTGAGAGTGTGGGGGACTATTGGTCCTTGGAATGGGGTAAGTGGTTTCTTTTTTTCTTTCAGGGCTGTGATCTTGTCTTTTTGGGGGATGGCAAGTGCACTGAAGGGCTGCTAGGTGTAAGAGCAGCATGTGAATCTGGAGACTGCTTCCTTTGGGGTGTGGGGTGAGCCCTTAGAATGGGGTGAGTGATTCCTGCTTTCTTTCAGAGCTGTGAGCTCTGCTTTTCTGGAGGATCTCAAGCTGGATGGCTGTAATTCATGTGCTAATTGCATCCATGCGGTGTT
>NW_011161192.1:0-745 GCF_000146605.3 Meleagris gallopavo | reverse complement strand
GGTGGTGACTATCTCCCTCTTGCTTCCTATAGAGACTCCTTGCTTCTTCTTTTCTATCTTTTCTATTGCCCTCCTTCCCTTCCCCATTACCCTAATTCATAATAATGTCCGTCCTCCCTTTCCCCATCTCCCTAATTAAGATTTATAATAAACTGTTTGGACCAACATTTGAACCGTTGTTTCTTAATCTCACGCAGGGTATATAATATTAAAAGAACCTCATCTCCCTCCTATAAATCAGAGCGAGACAATTGGCCAAATCTGATGGGCCCTGGGAAGCCCAGTCTGGAGGGGGGTGTTGGAAATATCCGAATAATTTTGCCAGGACGGTATCTCTGATAAAAGCAGATTTTATTCGCGATTGCAATGGCGGGCGTCCCGCAAGCAGGAGCGCACCTATGGACACAGCATGACAACTTTTATACCCTTTTTCTCTCCCTTACCTCCCCCTTCTCCCCCGTTTCCCCACTTGCTGGGTACTCCGGGTTCACAATCTTATCAGAGGATTTAATTGGATCGTTATCTGGTGTTCAGTGCTCTTCTTGTCCTATTGATAAGGTGATTTGCTTGGAATTCCTGTTAAACAAAGAGTACGGAGGGGAGGGGAGATGTCCGATCTTCTCCAGGCATTCCCCGTATCATGTAGTGAATTGTTCTTTTAAATTGGCAGAATACTGTTGCAATGTGTGACATAGTCAGTTGCCATCCTGTTGCTTCCAAGGTGTCTTCAGTGCTCTTCTTGTCC
>NW_011161191.1:0-543 GCF_000146605.3 Meleagris gallopavo | reverse complement strand
AGCGACCAGCAGGGAGGAGGGAGGTGATTCGTCCCCCTCGACTCGGCTCTGGTGTGCGGGGCCCCATGTGCAGCACTGTGTCCAGGCCTGGGGGCTCCAGCACGGGAATGATGTGGAGCCTTTTGGAGCAGGTCCAGAGAAGGCCACGAAGATGATCAGGAGGGCTGGAGCACCTCTCTTAGAAAGAAATGTTGAGGGAACTGGGATTGTTTGTGTGGGAGAAGAGAAAGCTCTGGAGATAGCTCATGACAGCCTTCCAAGACTCGAAGGGAGCGCATAAGCAGGAGGGAGCAACGGCTGTTTAGGAGGGTGGATAGCGATAGGACAAGGGGAAATGGTTTTCAAGTGAGACAGGGGAGGTTTAGGTTGGTTATTAGGAGGCAGCTTTTCACGCACAGGGTGGTGACGCACTGGAATGTGTGCTTGAGAGTCACTTCCAGGATGATCTGCTCCATGATCCGTGACCAGCACAGAGGTGAGACTGACATGCTGGTAGTTCCCCGCGTCACACTTTCTATCCTTCCTAAGAGGTGTGCTGTCACC
>NW_011161190.1:0-510 GCF_000146605.3 Meleagris gallopavo | reverse complement strand
GTGCCGCATCCCTCACGGACCGCACGGAACAAGATGCAGCCCTCGGGGCTTCTTACTGGGAGGTCTCTGATATACACAAAGGAAGGCCGCACTGAAGCACTGCAGGGAAGCACATGTGTCTCCCTCCCGTCCTGGGGCTGGTGGGCCGGGGGCTCTGTGTTGGAAACTGGGAGTCACCTACGGGGAGTACCACACGCCTGGGGCAGAAAACGCTCACGCGTCTCCCAGCACACATCTTGTGAGCTCTCCCCAGGACGTCTCCCTCCCAGGACAAAGGCTGTGCTCCAGCCAGCAAGCGGCAGAGCCATGGCCCGGCACGGCTGGAGCCAGGCCTGGGGAGCAGCGCTGCCACGGGCTCTTGCCCGGCTCCTGAGGTGCTGCCCGTCACCCCCTGCCCAACAGCCCCCACCCCCTGCCCCGGAAGGCAGGCCCCAGGGAAGAGCGGCACAGGGCCGTGGGGACGCAGCCCGACTTCTTGCCCCCGGCGCTGCTCAGTTTTGGTCCCATCTC
>NW_011161189.1:0-510 GCF_000146605.3 Meleagris gallopavo | reverse complement strand
GGTTAGAAAGCCGACGTGCCTTCATTGCAGCACTGGGTGGCAGGGGGGATCACTGCTCCTAGCATGCACACAGAAGAGCTGGAGCACACAGGTTATAGACAAGCAACTTTTGAACATTCCAATCTCAGGAAGCGTGCGCCTGTTCCAATAACTGCTGTACAGATTAAAACTGATTACAGATGAGCTCTTTGGAGATGGGGTTCTTGCCAAGCGTCCTCAGTGGTTGTGTGATTCCTCTGGGAGTTGCTATCCAGCCTAAAGGTCACGTCCTAAGTTGACCAGGTCCCGTTTTCGTCAAGAAATTATTTACAGAAAATCAGCTGCTGATCAAGTTTCTAGTATCACATTGGCCTTGCTATAGGGTCTGCATTCAGAATCACAGAACCATGGGATTTTGTAATTTCTTTTTGCAAACCTTAATTTCGCAACACCAAGAAGTTATTCCAGCTTTGGTATCTGGCAAACTTGGTATATAACTGAGTAACTGTAATCGTAAAGTTGTAGAAGCAC
>NW_011161188.1:0-692 GCF_000146605.3 Meleagris gallopavo | reverse complement strand
TATCCTGGGCTGCATCCAAAGATGCGCAGTCAGCGGGCCAAGGGAGGAGATCCCCATCCCTCTGCTCTGCGCTGGTCAGGCCTCACCTGCAGTGCTGCGTCCAGATGTGGAGTCCTCAGTGCAGGGAGACATGGAGCTGTGCGAGTGCATCCAGAGTACAGCCACAAACACGAACCCAAGGATGGAAACCCCTCTCCTGTAAGCAAGGAGAGCTGGGCTGTTCAGCCTCCCCTCCTGGAGAAGTGAAGGCTCCAAGGGAACCTGGTAACAGCCTTTCAATACCTCAAGGAAAGAGCAAGGGAAAATGGAGGTGAAATCTAAGGAAAATGTCTTGTACAGTGAGGGTGCTGAGGCAGTGGCACAGGTTGCCAGAGACATGGTGGATGTGCTGGCCCTTTCAAGGTGAGCCTGGCTCAGACTCTGAGCAACTTGATCTAGCTGTGGATGGTCAGCATGGGGGAGTCGGATCACATCGCAAACCTACCTGCATACGAGCAGCGCACCAACATGGGGTGCATGATGTTCATTACCTGCTGGACACATCTCACACCACTGACTGGAGGAGCCCAGGCAAGCCTTCAACTCCATCAGGCTGCAAAATGAAATCAGAAGAGACGCAGAACATCATTTAAAACACAACAAGGATGCACACAATGACCCTTAAAAAACACCCACCGCATGGATGCAATTAG
>NW_011161187.1:0-503 GCF_000146605.3 Meleagris gallopavo | reverse complement strand
GGGGGAGTATTGGTCCTTGGAATGGGGTAAGTGGTTCTTTTTCGTTTCAGGGCTGTGAGTCTTGTCTTTTTGGGGGATGGCAAGTGCACTGAAGGGCTGCTAGGTGTAAGAGCAGCATGTGAATCTGGAGACTGCTTCCTTTGGGGTGTGGGGTGAGCCCTTAGAATGGGGTGAGTGATTCCTGCTTTCTTTCAGACCTGTGAGCTCTGCTTTTCTGGAGGATCTCAAGCTGGATGGCTGTCATTAATAGGGCTATGTGCTAATTGCATCCATGCGGTGTTTTTTAAGGGCATTGTGTGCATCCTTGTTGTGTTTTAAATTATGTTCTGCGTCTCTTCTGATTTCATTTTGCAGCCTGATGGAGTTGAAGGATTGCCTGGGCTCCTCCAGTCAGTGGTGTGAGATGTGTCCAGCAGGTAATGAACATCATGCACCCCATGTTGGTGCGCTGCTTGTATGCAGGTAGGTTTGCGATGTGATCCGACTCCCCCCATGCTGACCAT
>NW_011161186.1:0-408 GCF_000146605.3 Meleagris gallopavo | reverse complement strand
GCTGAAGAACAGGCATACTCCTGTAAATCTGTGCTGGTTACTGAGAACTCAACTAAACCTGAAGTTCTTTTCTGTGGCTACTTTAAAACAATAGCTTCCTTCTCTTTGAAACTCTTCTTTTTGCAATTAGTATTAAGACTTGTATTTTACCACCCAGACATATGCCTTTCCCACCTAAATCTCAGGTCTATTTAAGTCTTTCAGATAAAGTCTGCAAGATGCTCTCCTCTAATGTCTGTGACCCCTGTTACCTGCAGTGGACTCTTCAACAGGCACCAGAAGTGAGAGTCTGATAGTTTCAGTCTACTTGACTACTCTTCCACATGTTGATCAGACATGGGTCATGGCTGAGAACCAGCTGTATTTAACCTGGTAAATCAAAGCTCTCATCACACACACGTCCAAATA
>NW_011161185.1:0-495 GCF_000146605.3 Meleagris gallopavo | reverse complement strand
AATGGGAGGCGGTACATTTTAGCACTGGGAGAAGCATTTGGCAGAAGCCACCTGGTTAGTCAATACCAGAGGATCTATCAATCGTGATGGTCCAACCCAGTCCAGCTCCCTACATACCGTAGAGGGAGATAAAGTCCCTGTTGTACATGTAAAGAACATGTTGGGAAAGGCAGTTTGGGTTCTTCCAGCCTCTGAGAAGGGCAAACCTCTTCATGGAACTGTTTTTGCCCAGGGACCTGGGTCCACTTGGTGGGTGATGCAGAAAAATGGGGATGTTCAATGGATTAAGATCTTGGGATCTAATTAAAGATTGTTCACAAGGGAACTTGATGTTGAGGGAGTGTGGTCAGTAATTCCTTGTGCGTGTGTTTATATTTTGTTTGTATATATTAAGCATGATGTAGTGATGTGGAATAAGGGGTGGAATGTCATGGTTTTATGATTTTTGGTTATCAGTATTCCACATCATAACATCATGTAATGCACTGGGGGTTT
>NW_011161184.1:0-500 GCF_000146605.3 Meleagris gallopavo | reverse complement strand
AAAACCTAAGGTTTGACAACAATGCTGGGGAGGGACCAACTTATTGTTTTGATCTTGATAACAATTTATTCAGGGAAAGCTTTAGTCAAGTGATGGCTTGGAAAAAGATGACCTCCAGAGGGGATTAGGGGGATACCCTGTTAAGATTTGGGTAAACGTTACAAGAAAGGAAGTACCCCAGACTGTTACATTTGATGCTTGCCAGGTAATAGCCTGTGGAAGTTTAAGTACTCAACGACAACTGAGTAATGAAAATAAATATCTCTGTCCTGAACCGGGTATAAATAAGGGATTCCCCTGTAACAGATGGAATAATGTATGGTGGACAACTGCCCATCGAGGTTGGACATATATACCTGGAATATTTGATGCTCCATGGGCACATACATTGAAAGATCGAATAAGCATGTTTAAAGGGACTGCACAACCAAACTGTCAATCCTTACAATGTAACCCAGTGACAATAACAATTAACAAGGCTGATAATCTTATTAATACTA
>NW_011161183.1:0-365 GCF_000146605.3 Meleagris gallopavo | reverse complement strand
AGCTTGGTGTCCTTAGGGTGCACTCAACCCCACTGTTGATGTCCCTGATGAAGGGGAAACCCAGATGCTTGTACCAACTGGGCGATAGAAGCCCTTGGGAGCAGCCCTGCGGAGGACTCGGGGATCCTGGTGGACAAAGAGCTGGACATAAGCCAGTAGTGTGCACTTGCAGCCCAGAAGGCCAACTGTATCCTGGGCTGCATTCAAAGAGGAGCGACCAGCAGGGAGAGGGAGGTGATTGTCCCCCTCGACTCGGCTCTGGTGCGGCCCCATGTGCAGCACTGCGTCCAGGCCTGGGGCTCCAGCACAGGTATGATGTGGAGCTTTTGGAGCAGGTCCAGAGAAGGGCCACGAAGATGATCAGA
>NW_011161182.1:0-451 GCF_000146605.3 Meleagris gallopavo | reverse complement strand
GTCACCTTTTTTCTCCTCACCAGGGACTTGACCTGACTGCCTCGACTTGTGAAATACCATGGAGAGTGGCTCGGTGACTGCAGCGGTGAAATTCCCTCGGAACTCTGGGACTCATCTCGTCAGGACCCAAAAGACTCCTGGCTGTTTGGGTCCTCAGGTGGTCCAGAACCTGATCTCCCATGGCAGTGTGGGATTGGAAGGGGTGTGTGGGACTGAGGAAGCAATGGCAGTCCCCACCTCACCAAAGCAAAGCAAAGATGAGGGCTGTGCATAATGAGCAGTTCTCAGACAAGATGGAAGCAAAAATGGTGTTGGGTACCTGAGCCTTCTCTGGTGGTAAGCAACATCGTGCACAGAGTGCAGCCATGTGCTCCGAGCAAGGAGCACAGGTTTGTGCAAGAGGCACGGATCGCACCGGGCAGTGCCTTCATGACTGTATTGTGTCCAACAG
>NW_011161181.1:0-419 GCF_000146605.3 Meleagris gallopavo | reverse complement strand
GGAATGGGTAAACGCTGGCGGGTGTGCATCGCCCTTACCTGCTGGGCAGACAATGACCAGTCAGCAAAGTGAGGTTCCGGGGCATGCCGGGAAATGCACATTCCACTTCCTTGCTGTTTCCACCGAGACCAACACATTCTCTCCGTGCAGTTGTTACGGCACTTGGGAGCACCGCAGCTCTGCTGCCACCTGTTGGACACTATACAGTCATGAAGGCACTGCCCTGCATCCGGGCCTCTTGCACAAACCTGTGCTCCTTGCTCGGAGCACATGGCTGCACTCTGTGCACCATGTTGCTTACCACCAGAGAAGGCTCAGCTACCCAACACCATTTTGGCTTCCATCTTGTCTGAGAACTGCTCATTATGCACAGCCCTCATCTTTGCTTTGGTGAGGTGGGGACTGCCATTGCTTCCTCA
>NW_011161180.1:0-474 GCF_000146605.3 Meleagris gallopavo | reverse complement strand
AGTGGGGTCAGTGGGGTCACGTGAGGTCATATGGGATCTTTGTTGTCAGTGGGAAGTCTTGGGATCGTGGGAGGTTTTGTGGGTCAGTGTGGGGTCGTTGGGGTCACCGGTGTCACTGGGGTCAGGTGAGGACATTCGGGGTCATTGTGGTCAGTGGGGTCAGTGGAATGGGGGTGGGTTCGTGTGAGGTCACTGGGGTCACCGGGGCCGTTGGGGTCACTGGGGTCATTGGAAGCCGTTCCTAGCTTTCCAGGTGTGACTCCGCCTCAGGAACTCCTCTGTCCCCTCTCATTTATTCCTCTCAGCTCCCACGAGGCGCCATGGCGTCGGCTTAACTCGCACTCCGCCATCGCACTCAGTAAAACAAGTTTTGTCCGCAGATCGTTGTCGCTTTGTTCTTTTTCTTCCTTCCTGGAGCCCAGCTCCCAGCTCCCCGTCCCGTCTCCCCTTCCCTTCCCATTCTGTGGGCCGGGG
>NW_011161179.1:0-576 GCF_000146605.3 Meleagris gallopavo | reverse complement strand
GGGGTTCGACCAAGGGGAGGTCGTGCTCGACCAACCTGCTGGCCTTCTATGATGCTGTCACAGTTCTGGGTGGATGGGGGAAGAGCGGTAGATGTAGTCTACCTTGATTTTAGAAAGGCATTTGATACTGTCTCCCACGACATCCTTATAACAAAGCTGAGGAAGTGTGGAATAGACGAGTGGACAGTGAGGTTGGTTGGGAACTGGCTGACTGGCAGAGCACAGAGGGTCGTCGTTGGCGGTGCAGAGTCTGGCTGGAGACCTGTAACCAGTGGTGTCCCCCGGCGGTCTGTGCTGGATCCGGTCTTATTCAACATCTTCATCAATGACCTTGATGAGGGGATAGTGGCCACCCTCAGCAAGTTTGCTGATGATACGAAGTTGGGAGGATTGGCTGACACGCCCGAAGGCTGTGCTGCCATTCAGTGAGACCTGGACAGGCTGGAGAGCTGGGCAGTAAGAAACCGGATGAGGTTCAACAAAAGCAAGTGTAGGGTCTTACACCTAGGGAGGAATAATTGCATGCACCAATACAGGCTGGGGGATGAGCTGCTGGAGAGGAGCTCTGCAGAGAGG
>NW_011161178.1:0-558 GCF_000146605.3 Meleagris gallopavo | reverse complement strand
GCCCGGCGGCTTTGGTGACTCTAGATAACCTCGAGCCGATCGCACGCCCCGTGGCGGCGACGACCCATTCGAATGTCTGCCCTATCAACTTTCGATGGTACTGTCTGTGCCTACCATGGTGACCGCGGGTAACGGGGAATCAGGGTTCGATTCCGGAGAGGGAGCCTGAGAAACGGCTACCACATCCAAGGAAGGCAGCAGGCGCGCAAATTACCCACTCCCGACCCGGGGAGGTAGTGACGAAAAATAACAATACAGGACTCTTTCGAGGCCCTGTAATTGGAATGAGTCCACTTTAAATCCTTTTAACGAGGATCCATTGGAGGGCAAGTCTGGTGCCAGCAGCCGCGGTAATTCCAGCTCCAATAGCGTATCTTAAAGTTGCTGCAGTTAAAAAGCTCGTAGTTGGATCTTGGGATCGAGCTGGCGGTCCGCCGCGAGGCGAGCTACCGCCTGTCCCAGCCCCTGTCTCTCGGCGCCCCCTCGATGCTCTTAACTGAGTGTCCCGCGGGGCCCGAAGCGTTTACTTTGAAAAAATTAGAGTGTTCAAAGCAGGCC
>NW_011161177.1:0-504 GCF_000146605.3 Meleagris gallopavo | reverse complement strand
CCCTGCCATCAGTGCCATTCAAGCCTGCAGGGCACAGAATCACAGAATCACAGAATTGTAGGGGTTGGAAGGGACCCTCTAGAGATCATCGAGACCAACCCCCTGCCAAAGCAGGTCCCTACACCAGGTCGCACAGGTAGGCGTCCAGGCGAGACTTGAATATCTCCAGAGAAGGAGACTCCACAACCTCCCTGGGCAGCCTGTTCCAGTGCTCCGTCACCTCAACCGTGAAGAAGTTCTTACGCACATTCGTGCGAAACTTCCTATGCTGCAGCTGATGTCCGTTTCCCCTCGTCCTGTCTCCACGTACCACTGAAAAGAGACTGGCCTCACCACTATGGCCGCCACACCTCAGATATTTATAAACCTGGATCAGGTCCCCTCTCAGTCTTCTTTTCTCAAGGCTAAACAGACCCAGTTTACTTAGCCTTTCTTCATAGGGGAGATGCTCCAGGCCCTTCACCATCTTTGTGGCCCTCCGCTGGACTCTTTCCAAGAGATCCC
>NW_011161176.1:0-509 GCF_000146605.3 Meleagris gallopavo | reverse complement strand
TTTAGGAGGGTGGATAGCGATAGGACAAGGGGAAATGGTTTCAAGTGAGGACAGGGGAGGGTTTAGGTTGGTTATTAGGAGGCAGCTTTTCACGCACAGGGTGGTGACGCACTGGAATGTGTGCTTGAGAGTCACTTCCAGGATGATCTGCTCCATGATCCGTGACCAGCACAGAGGTGAGACTGACATGCTGGTAGTTCCCCGCGTCACACTTTCTATCCTTCCTAAGAGGTGTGCTGTCACCTTTTTTCTCCTCACCAGGGACTTGACCTGACTGCCTCGACTTGTGAAATACCATGGAGAGTGGCTCGGTGACTGCAGCGGTGAATTCCCTCGGAACTCTGGGACTCATCTCGTCAGGACCCAAAGACTCCTGGATGTTTGGGTCCTCAGGTGGTCCAGAACCTGATCTCCCATGGCAGTGTGGGATGGGAAGGGGTCTGTGGGACTGAGGAAGCAATGGCAGTCCCCACCTCACCAAACCAAAGCAAAGATGAGGGCTGTGCATA
>NW_011161175.1:0-438 GCF_000146605.3 Meleagris gallopavo | reverse complement strand
CCCTTCCAGCCCAGAAAGCCAACCGTATCCTGGGCTGCATCCAAAGATGCGCAGTCAGCGGGCCAAGGGAGGAGATCCCCATCCCTCTGCTCTGCGCTGGTGAGGCCTCAGCTGCAGTGCTGCGTCCAGATGTGGAGTCCTCAGTGCAAGGAGACATGGAGCTGTGCGAGTGCATCCAGAGTACAGCCACAAACACGAACCCAAGGATGGAACCCCTCTCCTGTAAGCAAGGAGAGCTGGGCTGTTCAGCCTCCTGGAGAAGTGAAGGCTCCAAGGGAACCTGGTAACAGCCTTTCAATACCTCAAGGAAAGAACAAGGGAAAATGGAGGTGAAATCTAAGGAAAACGTCTTGTATAGTGAGGGTGCTGAGGCAGTGGCACAGGTTGCCCAGAGACATGGTGGATGTGCTGGCCCGTTTCAAGGTGAGCCTGGCTCAG
>NW_011161174.1:0-502 GCF_000146605.3 Meleagris gallopavo | reverse complement strand
GCCAAATATAGAACTGAGAAATACCTGCTTTAAAAGAAACAAACCTCTCCTTTAAGCTTCATAACATGGTGTTTTAAATAGGTGCACTTGCTGTTAAATTTGTGTTATAGCTCTGTTTAATCACAGGGACAACTGAAGTCTCAGCATTACTTCTGAGTAAATGCAATCTTCCCATTTCATAATTAATAAATGGAGCCTCTCCAAGAACTGCAGTTCAATGTAGGTAATAATTTTCTAACCAATCTAGAGCAGAAAACCATAGGTCCCTCCAAAACAGTTTGACTCCTCCCCCTGTAGTTCATGTAACCGCATTCTAGATAGCATGTTATTTGCGAAGACAAGGAAATGAAGGGGGAAAAAGTGCAATTATGACAGCAGACTCCTGGTCAAACACCACGTACCAATCGTACCTTCCTTCATAGACCTAATCAAATTCCAGTACATTAGCTTTTTTGATGCAACAACATTCCTAAAATCAGCACTGGAAAACAATGGCACTGCT
>NW_011161173.1:0-795 GCF_000146605.3 Meleagris gallopavo | reverse complement strand
CTGTGCCTTGACTGTTGTGTTTTTCCTTCCAGGCTTCTGGAAGTGCAGGCAGCTCTCGAGGCTTTTGTGCAGTGCTTGCTGCATTTGCAGCTCCTTCTCGGTTTCCCAGGTGGGTCCCCGCCTCGTGGGCATCCTTGCCTCTGCCTTGTGCTGGCCTGGAGGCTTTTGCTCTGCTGGCTGGGTGGATCCATGCCCGGTAGCTACCCTTCCCTCCTCCTTGGCATGACTGCCAGTGCTTTGCCTTCCTCCAGAGAGGTGTTTGTTCCGACTGGCAGCCACAGACTCCTTCTGGGCTGGCGACCCTGCAGGTGCATGTGTGGTGGAGGCAGCAGCATGCCCAGTAGCTACCCTTTCCTCCTCCCCGGGCACGGATGCCAAGATTTTTGGCCTCCTGCACACTCGGTGGTCATCTGTGCTTTGCCATGACCTTGTATTTTTTTGTCATTTTCATGTTGCTGCAGAGGCTGCTGCTGCTGCATGGGTTGATGTTGGTTTCCTCGGTTGTTTTCCGTGTTGTTTTTCTGTGGTTTCTGCCTTGGTTTCCTGCTCCTTCTGCATTGCAATGCATTGTTTCTTTTTCCAGTGTTGTTTTATTTGCCCTTTTGTTTCTATTCTTGGAACTGCTTTTTCCTTTCCTGAGCGTATTCCCCTCTGTTTGTGAGGATTTCAAGTGATTTTTGCTTTTGCGCTCTTTGGCTTTTTTTACATACTCGTTCTTTCCTTTTCCTGGTTTTTCCTGGCTTTGGTTTGTTCTTTGTTTTTTGTTAGTATGCTGTCCTTGCATTGCTGTTAAAT
>NW_011161172.1:0-391 GCF_000146605.3 Meleagris gallopavo | reverse complement strand
CTCTGGGTAAGGACAGGGCAGCGTGAACGGCAGTGCCGTAGGCTGCAACCACTGGCCCTGTCCTTCCCTCCTAAAGCCCTTTTTTTTCCTTGTCTTTTTTTACAATCAGGTAAGAAGTGGTTTCCTATCCTGCAGCCAGGAATGCTCCAACCTGAGGGGGCTTTTGAGAGGAATGTCTCTGTGGAAGGACAGCTGTTCCCCCCTGTGATGGGGGCAGCAGGTGTCTGCGTTTCCTCGTGACTCGTATTTCCTGAGTTATAGCGGGAAACAAGCTGAGCCACTGTGCCTCTTTGTGCTGGTTAGCTCTGTAGCTCTGCCACCATCTTGATGCTCAGCTGTTCCTGTGTGTAATGCTCCACACTCGGACCCTGCAGAGCCCAAAGGCCTCCTT
>NW_011161171.1:0-534 GCF_000146605.3 Meleagris gallopavo | reverse complement strand
ATCCACTTGTCCTGACAACACAAACACGGTCCCAGCTGTCAAAGCCTTCTGCCATAGCACAAGCAGACTGCACGCACATTAAAGAGCACGCACATCCCCTCCTGAGGTACCGGAGCCCACCAGCTCCCCCTTCAGAGCTCCATAGCTTACCGGTGTAAGCTCGTCCTGTTAGCCCAACTCAGCAAAAATACCCTCCAATGCACTATTTTTACAGCCCAAACTAGCTCCTTCTTCAACTGCACTGCACTTACAGAAAGTGTTACTGCTCTCATTCCTGCTGATAGCAGCAAATGGACCCAGGTCTGCCTGGCAGCTCTACATTGCTCAGAGCAAAGCTGCACGAGGAAACAAAACGCTACCAGGTGCGAAAGCTGATGAACACACTTCACTCCTGGGTTGCACAGCTATGAGTTGAAGCACCTTCACACTGTTCGGCCTCTCCAGGGACTTCACACAGCTTTAAGTACCACCATTTAGACACAGACTCATAGCACTGCACAGCCACCAACGGCCGCTGTCGGCCTCTCTATTCCT
>NW_011161170.1:0-474 GCF_000146605.3 Meleagris gallopavo | reverse complement strand
CCCCCAGAGCTCTGAATTGCGCTTCATGGTGCCCCAGAAGGCTGCCTATCCTCTTTGTTCTGTGTCTTGCTTGTCTCTGGTCTTGCACTGTTTTCACTATTACATTCTCTTGTCCTCCTATTTGTGTGTTCCTTGCCCCATTCTCTTGGCCTAATGACCCCATGGCTTTGTGTTGCCACATTCATGTCGGCATTCAGTTTTGGCGTTCCCTGCTGTATTCTCTGGGCCGTCATCCTTGGCATTTCCTTCCGTGTTCTCTTGGCCCTTGCCTTTGCCTGGGCATTCCCTTGCCCTCCTGTTTTTGTGGAACCCGCACCTGGGGCGGGGTGCAGCCCTGCGAGCACAGCTGGGGGCAGTTTGGCTGTGGAGTGGGGCAGAGCCAGGCTCCACCCCTCCCTGATCCCATTGAAGGGCTGGGAAGAGTAGGGGCAGCATGTGAACCTGGGGAGTGCTTCCTTTGGAGTATGCCTTGTC
>NW_011161169.1:0-623 GCF_000146605.3 Meleagris gallopavo | reverse complement strand
ATGTTCTGCGTCTCTTCTGATTTCATTTTGCAGCCTGATGGAGTTGAAGGATTGCCTGGGCTCCTCCAGTCAGTGGTGTGAGATGTGTCCAGCAGGTAATGAACATCATGCACCCCATGTTGGTGCGCTTGCTTGTATGCAGGTAGGTTTGCGATGTGATCCGATCCCCCATGCTGACCATCCACAGCTAGATCAAGTTGCTCAGAGTCTGAGCCAGGCTCACCTTGAAAGGGCCAGCACATCCACCATGTCTCTGGCAACCTGTGCCACTGCCTCAGCACCCTCACTGTACAAGACATTTTCCTTAGATTTCACCTCCATTTTCCCTTTGTTCTTGCCTTTAGGTATTGAAAGGCTGTTAGCAGGTTCCCTTGGAGCCTTCACTTCTCCAGGAGGCTGAACAGCCCAGCTCTCCTTGCTTACAGGAGAGGGGTTTCCATCCTTGGGTTCGTGTTTGTGGCTGGTACTCTGGATGCACTCGCACAGCTCCATGTCTCCCTGCACTGAGGACTCCACATCTGGACGCAGCACTGCAGCTGAGGCCTGACCAGCGCAGAGCAGAGGGATGGGGGATCTCCTCCCTTCGCCCGCTGACTGCGCATCTTTGGATGCAGCCCAGGATA
>NW_011161168.1:0-952 GCF_000146605.3 Meleagris gallopavo | reverse complement strand
TTTTTATTATCCTTTATCACTTTAGCCAGATTCAATTCCAGATGGGCTTTAGCCTTCCTCGTTGCATCCCTGCAGGCCCTGACTACATTCCTATATTCTTCCCAAGTGGTCAGACTCTTTTTCCACATTTCATGGACCTTCTTCTTTCCTTTGAGCGCATGAGCTCCTTGCTCATCTACACAGGTCTCCTGCCACCTTTTCCCAATTTCTTGCTCACAGGGACACACTGATCCTGAGCTTGGAAGAAGAGCTGTTTAAATGCTGACCAGCTCTCAGAGGCCCCCTTACCTTCTAACACCCAAGCCCACAGGATAGCTCCAAGTAGGTCCCGGAAGAGATCGAAGTTGGCTCTCCTAAAGTCCAGGGTAGCAATCCTACTTATTGCTTTGCTTCTTCCACTCAAGATCTTGAACTCCACCATCTCATGATCACTACAACCCAAACTCGCCCCCAACCTTTACTTCCTTAACAAGTCCATCCCTGTTGGTGAGAATAAGGCCTCCCCGCTCGGTTCCTCCACCACCTGCATCAGAAAGTTGTCTTCAACGCACTGCAAGAACCGTCTGGACCGTGCGTGCCTGGCCATGTTGGTCATCCAGCAAATATCTGGATAATTGAAGTCCCCCATAAGCACCAGGGCCTGGGAACGTGACGCTACATCCAGTTGCTTTTGGAAGGCCTCATCAGCCTCCTCATCCTGATCAGGGGGCCTGTAGTACTCACCCACAACAGTGTCACCCTTACCAGCCTGCCTCTTGATTCTCACCCATAAGCTCTCCACTGCTACATCACTCTCCCCCAAGTGAAGTTCAATACATTCTAGCTGCTCTCTCACATAAAGAGCAACTCCACCACCCCACCGAGCCAGCCGATCTTTCCTAAAAAGCACATAGCCCTCCATGACAACATTCCAGTCATGTGAGCTGTCCCACCACGTCTCCGGTGATCGCAA
>NW_011161167.1:0-583 GCF_000146605.3 Meleagris gallopavo | reverse complement strand
GAGACTCATAACAACAGCACCAGACAGATATGCCGGTACACTACTGTCAGCTAATGACAGATACCGGGAACAAGAGAGAATACCCTTAGTTTTTGAATTGATTCTTACGCTCCAAACTACGAACAACAGCTACCCCCAACTCACGCTTCCATTGCTGCCATCTCACAAGTAACGAACCAACTGAATGAAATGCAGGAGCAAATATCTCAACTGATTAATCGTGACAAACCTGTGCCAGTATCAGAAGTGCCCAGTGAAGATCAGGATAATCAAAAGAGTCTACTGAAGGAGCTGATCAAACTAATGCGAATCCTAACTAACGACGATGAACCTCCCTACTCATGGGCACCATCAAAAATCTCAGCTATTAAAAGCAAACGCTTTCCGGCTCCAGTGAGGAACAATACATCCGCGAATTGCCTTGTGGCGTTACCTACGTGACCATGGAGAAGACATGAGAAAATGGCACGACCAAGCTACTCCTGTACTACGAGCACGGGTGAAAGAATTACAAAGCAGATCAATCACCAGTGCAGTTGCTCCACTTATCACAGGTAATGAATAGAGAGGCCCTGCCCTCAGC
>NW_011161166.1:0-518 GCF_000146605.3 Meleagris gallopavo | reverse complement strand
AGACGCAGAACATAATTGAAAACACAACAAGGATGCACACAATGCCCTTAAAAAACACCCACCGCATGGATGCAATTAGCACATAGCCCTATTAATGACCGCCATCCAGCTTGAGATCCTCCAGAAAAGCAGAGCTCACAGCTCTGAAATCAAGCAGGAATCACTCACCCCCATTCTAAGGGCCTCACCCCCACACCCCCAAAGGAAGCAGTCTCCAGATTCACATGCTGCTCTTACACCTAGCAGCCCTTCAGTGCACTTGCCATCCCCCTAAAAGACAAGATCACAGCCCTGAAAGAAAAAAAGAAACCACTTACCCCATTCCAAGGACCAATACTCCCCCACACTCTCAAGTGAAGGAAGCAGCTTCCAGCTCCAAATACCTACCAGCCCTTAAGTACGCTCAGGGTTCCCTGCTAAAAACAGAGAGAGCAGCTCCACAATGGAGGAGAAAAAAAAATCACTCACTCCATCACCAAAGAACAAGGCATACTCCAAAGGAAGCACTCCCCAGGTTC
>NW_011161165.1:0-751 GCF_000146605.3 Meleagris gallopavo | reverse complement strand
CAGCTCAGGCAGGAACCCGGGGGATGGTGGAAGCCCCCAGAAGGGGTCAGCGGGCGTCCCAGTGGCAGCCTGTGTGCTGAGCTCCCTGTTGTCCCTGGGGTTGTCGGGGAGCTCAGCAATGAAGCATCCTGGGGCAGGGCTGCTGGGGTTCTCATGGGGGACCTCAACAGCTCTTGCCACCTCTGAAAATACAAGAACATCCCCCAAAATGGCGATGACAGCCTTCCCACACCCGCTCTGTGCAAACACGCACCTGCAGCTCTGCAGCCCCCAAACTCACCATTGATCCACGAGAGCAAACCCTGGATGTCCGTGATGTCCTTCGGCACATCCGAGCTGGTCACTGCTGCTGGGAAAAAAAAGACAAAAAATACCCAAGGAGTCAATGCCAGCTCTCCCGTACCGTGGTCACAGGAAGGGATCTCGGGTGAACGCTGGGTTCCCATTATAAAACAGGACAGGAAAGGAAACTGTAAATCCCAGGGATTAACATCCCATGCAACACGCAATGAGAACAGTCCCAGGAAAGAACAGGCAGAAAGCCTAACTAGAAAGACAGTGCACCAAAGCCAGATGCCTGTTGTGTGTCTGTACCTCTCTTGGGTGCTGTGCCACACTCCGTGCTCCTCCCCTGGCTTTGCACATGGCTGCGCTTCAGAGGAAGGCCACTGGCATCAGCTTCTGACAGAAAGGAGACAAGAAAGACATGAAGAGCCTCTCTATGGAGGAAGATTTGAGCACTGCCAGCCAC
>NW_011161164.1:0-776 GCF_000146605.3 Meleagris gallopavo | reverse complement strand
GTGCTGCGTCCAGATGTGGAGTCCTCAGTGCAGGGAGACATGGAGCTGTGCGAGTGCATCCAGAGTACAGCCACAAACACGAACCCAAGGATGGAACCCCTCTCCTGTAAGCAAGGAGAGCTGGGCTGTTCAGCCTCCTGGAGAAGTGAAGGCTCCAAGGGAACCTGGTAACAGCCTTTCAATACCTCAAGGAAAGAACAAGGGACAATTGAGGTGAAATCTAAGGAAAATGTCTTGTACAGTGAGGGTGCTGAGGCAGTGGCACAGGTTGCCAGAGACATGGTGGATGTGCTGGCCCTTTCAAGGTGAGCCTGGCTCAGACTCTGAGCAACTTGATCTAGCTGTGGATGGTCAGCAGTGGGGGAGTCGGATCACATCGCAAACCTACCTGCAATACAAGCAGCGCACCAACATGGGGGTGCATGATGTTCATTACCTGCTGGACACATCTCACACCACTGACTGGAGGAGCCCAGGCAAGCCTTCAACTCCATCAGGCTGCAAAATGAAATCAGAAGAGACGCAGAACATCATTTAAAACACAACGAGGATGCACACAATGCCCTTAAAAAACACCCACCGCATGGATGCAATTAGCACATAGCCCTATTAATTACAGCCATCCAGCTTGAGATCCTCCAGAAAAGCAGAGCTCACAGCTCTGAAATCAAGCAGGAATCACTCACCCCATTCTAAGGGCTCACCCCACACCCCAAAGGAAGCAGTCTCCAGATTCACATGCTGCTCTTACACCTAGCAGCCCTTCAGTGCACTTG
>NW_011161163.1:0-459 GCF_000146605.3 Meleagris gallopavo | reverse complement strand
AGGATAAGCCTAAGTGCAGCAGCTGGGATGCAGAAGCAAAGCAAAAAGCTGTTACGTTCGGAAGGCCTCAGGTAGGCAGAGATCTCAGAAAACATCTTGCCTCCACTGCCAACCCTTACAGGAGGTCTGGGAGGGGGTGGATCCTGGCTGCACATAGGCAGAGGTTTTGTCTTTATTGTCAGCGAACATAAGTACATGATAGAACTGAGTGAACAGCAAAGCACTGCTCAAGTGGCTGCCACGTCCCAGCTGCTTTAAGAAGGTCTATCTTCCACAGGGAATATTTGTAGACGAAATGTGTTGGTTGGAGACGGGAAGGGGGGTTGATCTCGGGACCAGTGCTCTTTACCATCTTCATCAATGACACAGATGATGGCAGCAAGTACACCCTCAGCAATGTTGCAGGTGACACCAAGCTGAGCGGTGCAGTCAATACACTGGAGGGAGGGAAGGGACCAG
>NW_011161162.1:0-523 GCF_000146605.3 Meleagris gallopavo | reverse complement strand
TTCTGGAAGCAGAAAATGGTTGTCTTGGGTTCTTTCTTCACCTTCATGTTTCTGTGATTTTAACAGACTAGTTTCTAATCTTTAAAAGAAAAAGAAAAAACTTACCTTTGAAATTGTTCTTCGACTGTCACTCTCGTTTGAGGACATTGCATTTTCAGAGAAACGTAAGATCTCAGAGCAGCAGTATTAATTATCTGTGATATAAATAACCTCACTGCAAAACAGATTTTTGTTTCCATAGCATACAGCCTGTGTGCTCATAACCATTTAATCAAATTCAGGCCTTGCCTGAGTAAATGAATAGCCACTAGCTATGGCTTGCGAATTACCCTTTCTAAATTTGACCCATAAATTTCAGAGCCAAAATATATATTTTTTTCCCCTTTCACACATCCAAATACAGGAGTTTTTCTACTTATATATAAACTTTTTTTTTTCCTTCTAAATGTTGAATATAACTACCAGCTGATACCATGTAGAAAAGAAGCCTTTATAGTTTTTGGTCCTTTCTGACTGACTGTCA
>NW_011161161.1:0-626 GCF_000146605.3 Meleagris gallopavo | reverse complement strand
CCATCTTGTCTGAGAACTGCTCATTATGCACAGCCTCATCTTTGCTTTGCTTGGTGAGGTGGGACTGCCATTGCTTCCTCAGTCCCACAGACCCCTTCCCATCCCACACTGCCATGGGAGATCAGGTTCTGGACCACCTGAGGACCCAAACATCCACGAGTCTTTGGGTCATGACGAGATGAGTCCCAGAGTTCCGAGGGAATTCACCGCTGCAGTCACCGAGCCACTCTCCATGGTATTTCAGAAGTCGAAGCAGTCAGGTCAAAGTCCCTGGGTGTGGAGAAAAAAGGTGACAGCACACCTCTTAGGAAGGATAGAAAGTGTGACGCGGGGAACTACCAGCATGTCAGTCTCACCTCTGTGCTGGTCACGGATCATGGAGCAGATCATCCTGGAAGTGACTCTCAAGCACACATTCCAGTGCGTCACCACCCTGTGCGTGAAAAGCTGCCTCCTAATAACCAACCTAAACCTCCCCTGTCTCACTTGAAAACCATTTCCCCTTGTCCTATCGCTATCCACCCTCCTAAACAGCCGTTGCCCCCTCCTGCTTATGCGCTCCCTTCGAGTCTTGGAAGGCTGTCATGAGCTATCTCCAGAGCTTTCTCTTCTCCCACAGAAACAAT
>NW_011161160.1:0-834 GCF_000146605.3 Meleagris gallopavo | reverse complement strand
GGGCGATGCACACCCGCCAGCGTTTACCCATTCCAGAGCCCGGCACAATAGGGTTCCCCCAGAGCTCTGAATTGCGCTTCATGGTGCCCAGAAGGCTGCCTATCCTCTTTGTTCTGTGTCTTGCTTGTCTCTGGTCTTGCACTGTTTTCACTATTACATTCTCTTGTCCTCCGATTTTTGTGTTCCTTGCCCCATTCTCTTGGCCTAATGACCCCTTGGCTTTGTGTTGCCACATTCATGTCGGCATTCAGTTTTGGCGTTCCCTGCCGTATTGTCTGGGCCGTCATCCTTGGCATTTCCTTCCATGTTCTCTTGGCCCTTGCCTTTGCCTGGGCATTCCCTTGCCCTCCTGTTTTTGTGGAACCCGCACCGGGGGCGGGGTGCAGCCCTGCGAGCACAGCTGCGGGCAGTTTGGCTGTGGAGTGGGGCAGAGCCAGGCTCCACCCCTCCCTGATCCCATGTAAGGGCTGGGAAGAGTAGGGGCAGCATGTGAACCTGGGGAGTGCTTCCTTTGGAGTATGCCTTGTTCTTTGGTGATGGAGTGAGTGATATTTTTTTTTTTTTTTCTTCTCCTCCATTGTGGAGCTGCTCTCTCTCTTCTTCAGCAGGGAACCCCGAGCGTACTTAAGGGCTGGTAGGTATTTGGACCTGGAAGCTGCTTCCTTCACTTGAGAGTGTGGGGGAGTATTGGTCCTTGGAATGGGGTAAGTGGTTTCTCTATTTCTTTCAGGGCTGTGATCTTGTCTTTTTGGGGGATGGCAAGTGCACTGAAGGGCTGCTAGCTGTAAGAGCAGCATCTGAATCTGGAGACTGCTTCCTTTGGGGTGTGGGGTG
>NW_011161159.1:0-431 GCF_000146605.3 Meleagris gallopavo | reverse complement strand
TACATTCTCTTGTCCTCCGATTTTTGTGTTCCTTGCCCCATTCTCTTGGCCTAATGACCCCTTGGCTTTGTGTTGCCACATTCATGTCGGCATTCAGTTTTGGCGTTCCCTGCCGTTATTGTCTGGGCCGTCATCCTTGGCATTTCCTTCCATGTTCTCTTGGCCCTTGCCTTTGCCTGGGTATTCCCTTGCCCTCCTGTTTTTGTGGAACCCGCACCTGGGGCGGGGTGCAGCCCTGCGAGCACAGCTGGGGGCAGTTTGGCTGTGGAGTGGGGCAGAGCCAGGCTCCACCCCTCCCTGATCCCATTTAAGGGCTGGGAAGATTAGGGGCAGCATCTGAACCTGGGGAGTGCTTCCTTTGGAATATGCCTTGTTCTTTGGTGATGGAGTGAGTGATTTTATTTTTTTTTTCTTCCTCCATTGTGGAGCTG
>NW_011161158.1:0-394 GCF_000146605.3 Meleagris gallopavo | reverse complement strand
TCCACTTCTGCTTTTGTCTTAACTGCTGCATTCTTTCCATCGTGCTAGCCCTTTGTCATGACAGCTTCTGCCTCTCCGTTCTACCTCCTCCAACTCTGACTGTTACAGATGCCATCCATCCCTTCCCACCCCCCCTGGACTGTACTCGTGCCAGCTCTGGATGTCCCCAGAGGGACTCGCTGTGACCTCACAGTCTTGGTGCTGTCTCATGCAGTGGATTTCAGAGCACCTTGACAGTGAGCAGTGGTCTTCTGAGGATGCTGAGCAATGCTCTTGAGCTCTGTCCCTTTCCTGGGCCAGTATCCCAAGCTGTCTTGAGCCCAAAGCCTGTCTCTCTTTTTGCCTGGGGTTCTGTGGGAAAGGTTGGACTTTGCCAGCCGCCAGCTTCACAACG
>NW_011161157.1:0-471 GCF_000146605.3 Meleagris gallopavo | reverse complement strand
CCCAGTTTTGTGGGGTGGGGAGGAGGGCAGGGGCCTACTGCCCCCCTGTCACGGGCATAAATTGCTCTAGATAACTCCATGACAACATGCTTTGCAGACAGGGCACTTGTGGGCAACGCAGAGGATTGGTGTGCCCACTGCTTTGATAAACTGCAGCATTTACAGACTGAGCTGTGGGAGTTCTGACCCAGCACTGCGAGGCGAATAACGAGGAGGTGGTGCAGCAGCTCATGAGTGCTGTGGACAAATCAGGCCGTGCACTCCTTGTGAGTCCATAATTATGATTGTTTATTGACTGCAGTGAGACATGGAGCACTGAGTTGGGCTGGCTTGTGCTGCCCTGTAAGTGCCAAGGACTCACCTCTGCACGTGCAGCAGCAGCTCTCAGAGAAGCCGCCTTCATTTCCGCTCTCCTCTCTTCTGTCTTTTCTTCTTGCTGTAAAGCAAGAAAAAAGATAAACTCATTTTGTC
>NW_011161156.1:0-493 GCF_000146605.3 Meleagris gallopavo | reverse complement strand
AGAAGAGAAAGCTCTGGGAGATAGGCTCATGACAGCTCCAAGACTCGAAGGGAGCGCATAGCAGGAGGGGGCAACGGCTGTTTAGGAGGGTGGATAGCGATAGGACAGGGGAAATGGTTTCAAGGTGAGACAGGGGAGGTTTAGGTTGGTTATTAAGAGGAAGCTTTTCATGCACAGGGTGGTGACGCACTGGAATGTGTGCTTGAGAGTCGCTTCCAGGATGATCTGCTCCATGATCCGTGACCAGCACAGAGGTGAGACTGACATGCTGGTAGTTCCCCGCGTCACACTTTCTATCCTTCCTAAGAGGTGTGCTGTCACCTTTTTTCTCCTCACCAGGGACTTGACCTGACTGCCTCGACTTGTGAAATACCATGGAGAGTGGCTCGGTGACTGCAGCGGTGAATTCCCTCGGAACTCTGGGACTCATCTCGTCAGGACCCAAAGACTCCTGGATGTTTGGGTCCTCAGGTGGTCCAGAACCTCGATCTCC
>NW_011161155.1:0-767 GCF_000146605.3 Meleagris gallopavo | reverse complement strand
GCTTTCTCTACTGAAACTGCCTTTTTAAGGGGCTGCATGCCACTGTCTCTTCTTTCTTAATGCTAAAAACATACTGGGCCTTAATTAAGTTCACCACTTTGCTCTATGGAGCAATAGGTATATATAGCCAATTGAAAACATGGATGGAAATAACTATGTGGCATCTGCATATTATGTGGCATACCATTCCAGAGGGAGCTGCTAATTTTACAGGGTTGGGGATTCTTAAGCAGGTTTCCAGCCTCTCCTTTGAATTCTTTATGCGGATTTTCAATGCTCACCTGATCACGTTATTAATCTCCGTGAATGTACTGCTCACCATTTCACTTATTATTAGTATTTATTATATTTTGAGGAAGTCTGACCCCAAAACCAGTAAATACTGAGTGGCAGGGAATGTGGAGAGGCCTGGGTGAGACTTTAGAGAGATGGAAATCTTCGGTGTCATGGAACTTTACTCCAGAACACCTGAAAGACCCTGAAAATTTAAACAGATATTTGAGACAGGAATGTCGCGGCTCAGGAAGATCTGAGGAGGCCCAAATTATTTGGGGCCTGGCTAATGCTTACCGGGCCTTATTCAATACTATCCTGGAGAGGGAGAGAGTTTGTGAAATTGAAAAGGAGGGTCTCAGGGAAACAGTGCAAAATGAGCGAGAGAGTCTCCTGGTCGAGAGAAACAGCCTCCAATCTGAGAGAGATGCCCTCCGAATTGAGAGAGACTCCCTGCAATCCAAACTCAACAGTCTTCAATCTCAACAAGACAC
>NW_011161154.1:0-613 GCF_000146605.3 Meleagris gallopavo | reverse complement strand
AGCAGAGCTGCGGTGCTCCCAAGTGCCGTAACAACTGCCCGGAGAGATGTGTTGGTCTCGGTGGAAACAGCAAGGAAGTGGAATCTGCATTTACCGGCATGCCCCGGAACCTCACTTTGCTGACTGGTCATTGTCTGCCCAGCAGGTAAGGGCGATGCACAGCCGCCAGCGTTTACCCATTCCAGAGCCCGGCACAATAGGGTTCCCCCAGAGCTCTGAATTGCGCTTCATGGTGCCCAGAAGGCTGCCTATCCTCTTTGTTCTGTGTCTTGCTTGTCTCTGGTCTTGCACTGTTTTCACTATTACGTTCTCTTGTCCTCCTATTTTTGTGTTCCTTGCCCCATTCTCTTGGCCTAATGACCCCTTGGCTTTGTGTTGCCGCATTCATGTCGGCATTGAGTTTTGGCGTTCCCTGCCGTATTCTCTGGGCCGTCATCCTTGGCATTTCCTTCCATGTTCTCTTGGCCCTTGCCTTTGCCTGGGCATTCCCTTGCCCTCCTGTTTTTGTGGAACCCGCACCTGGGGCGGGGTGCAGCCCTGCGAGCACAGCTGGGGGCAGTTAGGCTGTGGAGTGGGGCAGAGCCAGGCTCCACCCCTCCCTGATCCCATTGAA
>NW_011161153.1:0-519 GCF_000146605.3 Meleagris gallopavo | reverse complement strand
CCAGCAACAATAACTATCTAGCTGATGCCAGAAGCAGCACCGGTAGATGAAATGTTCTTCCGAACTATAGACCCTAGAGCCTTTTGATAGAGTATTTTAACTTGATAAATAGCCGCATGAAGTCTTAAAAGGAGAAATGGAAAACCTGGTGTGGACACTGGAATGTGGAAGTCCTTCAGAGTCCTCAAGTTTAAAAAACACTTGTTTATAAACTGTAGCAGCTGCAATCTTGCTTATACAGGAGGCCAGAAAATTGACTTTTGGGAAACAGAATAACTTTGTATATTCCCTGTATGGTTACTGCAGTACTGAATCAATCAAAAGAAAAGTTGTTGGTTATCTCTGAGCAGGATCATGAAGTGCCAAGTGTTCCTGGTAGAATGAGAGGAAATGAAATTAAAGATATGAAAACATTTGTCGATGGTAGCAGTTTTGTGTGATATGACTTAAGAAGGCCGGGTATGCTGTAGCAACTAGAGATGAAATAACAGGCTGGTTCTCTGGCACTACCACCTTAGC
>NW_011161152.1:0-573 GCF_000146605.3 Meleagris gallopavo | reverse complement strand
GTGTGCTGAGGGAGCTGGCGGAGGTCATTGCCGAACCGCTCTCCATCATTTTTGAGAGGTCTTGGACAACAGGGGAGGTCCCTGAAGACTGGAGGATAGCCAATGTCACTCCGGTCTTCAAAAAGGGCAAGAAGGAAGATCCGGGTAATTATAGACCTGTCAGCCTCACCTCCGTCCCTGGAAAGGTGATGGAACAGCTTGTGCTGGATACCATCTCCAGATAACTGAGAGAAAGGAGGTTATCAGGAGTAGTCAGCATGGGTTCACCAAGGGGAGGTCGTGCTCGACCAACTTGGTGGCCTTTTATGATGCTGTCACATGCTGGGTGGATGGGGGAAGAGCGGTAGATGTAGTCTACCTTGATTTTAGAAAGGTCTTTGATACTGTCTCCCACGACATCCTTATAACAAAGCTGAGGAAGTGTGGGATAGATGAGTGGACAGTGAGGTGGGTTGAGAACTGGCTGACTGGCAGAGCGCAGAGGGTCGTCGTTGGTGGTGCAGAGTCTGGCTGGAGACCTGTGACCAGTGGTGTCCCCCAGGGGTCTGTGCTGGGTCCGGTCTTGTTCAACAT
>NW_011161151.1:0-503 GCF_000146605.3 Meleagris gallopavo | reverse complement strand
CCATGGAGAGTGGCTCGGTGACTGCAGCGGTGAATTCCCTCGGAACTCTGGGACTCATCTCGTCAGGACCCAAAGACTCGTGGATGTTTGGGTCCTCAGGTGGTCCAGAACCTGATCTCCCATGGCAGTGTGGGGATGGAAGGGGGTCTGTGGGACTGAGGAAGCAATGGCAGTCCCCACCTCACCAAAGCAAAGATGAGGGCTGTGCATAATGAGCAGTTCTCAGACAAGATGGAAGCCAAAATGGTGTTGGGTACCTGAGCCTTCTCTGGTGGTAAGCAACATGGTGCACAGAGTGCAGCCTTGTGCTCCGAGCAAGGAGCACAGGTTTGTGCAAGAGGCCCGGATGCAGGGCAGTGCCTTCATGACTGTATTGTGTCCAACAGGTGGCAGCAGAGCTGCGGTGCTCCCAAGTGCCGTAACAACTGCCCGGAGAGATGTGTTGGTCTCTGTGGAAACAGCAAGGAAGTGGAATGTGCATTTCCCGGCATGCCCCGGAACCT
>NW_011161150.1:0-434 GCF_000146605.3 Meleagris gallopavo | reverse complement strand
CCACAGCCAAACTGCCCCCAGCTGTGCTCGCAGGGCTGCACCCGCCCCAGGTGTTGCCACAAAAAACAGGAGGGCAAGGGAATGCCAGGCAAAGGCAAGGGCCAAGAGAACATGGAAGGAAATGCCAAGGATGACGGCCCAGACAATACGGCAGGGAACGCCAAAACTGAATGCCGACATGAATGTGGCAACACAAAGCCAAGGGGTCATTAGGCCAAGAGAATGGGGCAAGGAACACAAAAATAGGAGGACAAGAGAATGTAATAGTGAAAACAGTGCAAGACCAGAGACAAGCAAGACACAGAACAAAGAGGATAGGCAGCCTTCTGGGCACCATGAAGCGCAATTCTGAGCTCTGGGGGAACCCTATTGTGCCGGGCTCTGGAATGGGTAAACGCTGGCGGGTGTGCATCGCCCTTACCTGCTGGGCAGAC
>NW_011161149.1:0-555 GCF_000146605.3 Meleagris gallopavo | reverse complement strand
CCACCATGTCTCTGGCAACCTGTGCCACTGCATCAGCACCCTCACTGTACAAGACATTTTCCTTAGATTTCACCTCCATTTTCCCTTGTTCTTTCCTTTAGGTATTGAAAGGCTGGTTACCCAGGTTCCCTTGGAGCCTTCACTTCTCCAGGAGGCTGAACAGCCCAGCTCTCCTTGCTTACAGGACAGGGGTTCCATCCTTGGGTTCGTGTTTGTGGCTGTACTCTGGATGCACTCGCACAGCTCCATGTCTCCCTGCACTGAGCACTCCGCATCTGGACGCAGCACTGCAGGTGAGGCCTGACCAGCGCAGAGCAGAGGGATGGGGATCTCCTCCCTTCGCCCGCTGACTGCGCATCTTTGGATGCAGCCCAGGATACGGTTGGCTTTCTGGGCTGGAAGGGCCCACTGCTGGCTTGTGTCCAGCTCCCACCCACCAGTACTCCCAGGCCTTATGGAGCAGGACTACGCTCAGTCCTTTCATCCCCTAGCATGTTTTGGTGGTGGCTGTTCCCTCATCCCAGCTACTGACCCTGCACTTGGATTTGTGCCCAC
>NW_011161148.1:0-624 GCF_000146605.3 Meleagris gallopavo | reverse complement strand
AACAAGCCCAGCTCTCACTGCTGGCTCAGGTGAAGCTTTTTGCCCGCCAGGACGCCTCCGTCCTTCTCAGCAGGGCTGCCCTCGAGGAGTTCTTCTCCCGGTCTGCACGTATATCTGGGATTGCCCCGACCCAGGTGCAACACCCTACACTTGACCTTGTTGAATCCCATGAGGTTCACATGCTGCCTCCCAGATGAAGATTTGGAAACAGCTTTGTGAAGAAGTGAAAGAACCTGGAAAGCAACAGGAGATCTTTCAGGCTGGATGTCAGGAAAACCTTCTCCAAAGGAGTGGTTGGGCCCTGGGACAGAGTGGCCAGGGAGGGACTGGAGTCAGATTCCCTGGAGGTGTTCGGGAAACGTTGAGGTGTGGTGCTGAGGATGACGAGTGGTGTGGAACACGTTTCTTTAGAATCGTTTCAGAACGGCATTTCACTTAATTATGAACTAGGCAAGAGGGTGCAGAACGAACAAAGGCAAAACAGAGGCTGCAGGGAGGGATGTCGAGGGGGCCGAGCCGAGGAATGCAGCCTTGTCTCTCTCTCGCACCAGGCACTCGTGCTTACGTGTTGGTTCAGCCTGTGACTTAGGAATTCCACTACAAGCTGCACGTCTCAGTAACTCA
>NW_011161147.1:0-533 GCF_000146605.3 Meleagris gallopavo | reverse complement strand
CTTTGTCTCAAATAGTAGGAAACAAGTGGAAGTTCTCAGCGATGCTCCAAATACCAGAGAAGTCTAAGTCTGCTAAGCCCTTCCGACTCAGAATCCCACCAGGCATACAAAACTTCTGCATGTGTGTTAAGAGCTTTACTCATCAGCAAGCAAGCTTCCCTTTCCTATTTGCATACAGGTGCTTTAATACAATATTGACAGCTTTTCAGCCCAGAGGTCTGGCATAGGTTTCACGTCTTGTGAAAACAAGCATCTTGCTAATTCTATTAAGAGCACCACAGGAGAGATTTGGGAAGGGAGACACACGATCCTTGCCCAAAAGGAAGATGGCAGGAGTATCACTGCCCATCAGTCTGAACTATATCGGCGTCCGTTGGTTCTGATGGCATGATACCCTTTCTCCACAAAAAAAGCAACACAAAAATCAGCTTGGACTCTCCTTACCATCATCCTCTTCAGGTACATATCCAGGCTTATTCTTATCACAGAAGGATGTCGAAGGCAGCTTGAGAAAGCCAGCAAGATCTCTGCTC
>NW_011161146.1:0-387 GCF_000146605.3 Meleagris gallopavo | reverse complement strand
GGGCTCCTCCGTGTCCCCAGCGCCTCAGCCGTGACGAGGACGCCCCGCATCCTCCCCGTTCCTCCCCTGCAGGTCCCCTGGCTGCTGGACATGCTGGTGTCCCGGGTGGCACCGGTGGCCTCCCTGACCTCCTCAGGCCGAGTCATCGTCTTTCCCACGTGAGTATGTTGGTGGCTGCAGCCCCTGCTTCCCCACTTGCGGATGCCATCCTTCCACCCCCCCATATTCCTTCTCTCTCATGCCATTTTTATACTATTCCTTACTTTCACCTGGAGCTTGAGCCTCCCAAGTCAAGTATACCTTAGTCCTGCAAACTTTACCTGAAAACATGTCGAGGTGGAAAGCCTTGGCTCGGGGTGGCCCAAGAAAACAGGATAGCTTATCTGT
>NW_011161145.1:0-644 GCF_000146605.3 Meleagris gallopavo | reverse complement strand
TTTTTTATTCATTTTTCCAGTTCTTCTCCTTTGTTCCTCTTCTTTCCTTTTTTTCCTACTTTCCATCTTTCCCTTTCTTCCTCTTTTTATTTATTTATTTCCCCATTTTCTCCCATTTTTTCACTTTTCCATATTTCCTTTTTCCCCATTCTCCCTTTTTCCCTTTTTCTTTTTCCCCCCATTTTCTACTTTTCCCAAACATTTCCCCACTTTTTCCTCCTTTTTCATTTTTTCCCCATTTCCCTCCATTTTTCCCCACTTTTTCCATTTTTTCACCATTTTTCTCCACTTTTTCCCATTTTCTCCCATTTTACCCTTTCTTTCTCCCCATTTGTCCCAACTTTTCCCTATTATTTTCCCCCTTTTCCCCACTTCTCCCAACATTTTCCCATTTCTCCTAATTTTTCCCCATTATTTTTTCCCACTTCTCCCAATATTTCCCAATTTTCCCCATATTCCCCTATTTTTTTCTCCATTTTCTCCCTGTTTCTCCCATTTTTCCTCTTTCCCCCTTTTCCCACTCCCCCCACTTTTCAATTTTCCCCATTATTTTTCCACATTTCTTTCTATTTCCCCCCTCCTTTCCATCACATTCTCCCATATTTCTCCATTTCCCTCCCCTTTTCCCCTACATTTCCCCACAT
>NW_011161144.1:0-593 GCF_000146605.3 Meleagris gallopavo | reverse complement strand
GGGAATGCCGCTCTCTGAAGCATGAGACCGAAGGAGTGCGATTCCGATGCCGACAATTGCGAATTCAGCCTCCTGCACTACCTGCGAATGGGGGTTTTTTTTCTCCAATGTCCTGGAAGGATCACTCCCCCTTTCTGAAACGCACTCCCTTAGAGCACTACATCTGTCCCTCATCAAACATGCAGATGCCTTGTTAGAGCGCGTTTTCCCTTCCACTCTTTTTCCTCTCTGAATGCAGATGCGCAGCAGTGGAGAGCCTCACTGGGACGAATTGTGGCTCCAAGTAAAGCAGAGACATAGTATTCAGAGCTAGTCGAGTGCATTCTGCATGTAGCCAAGGCGAAGTGCAAACCGCTCCTTTCCGATGTGCGCACAGGAGCCCGCTCACTCGTCGGAGAAAAGGAGCCGGCTGAAGTGGCCCGTTCTGGGCAAGCGAGGAACACGAGACCGCTGCTGACGGCTGAAAGCGGCGTTCGGGGAGAAGCGCGATTTCTCGCCAGCTACGGCATAGTCTCCGGAGCGGTTCAGCGCGAATGCCACTTTCTACGCGTGAGAGCGAAGGAGTGCGATTCCGATGCCGACAAGTGAGAATT
>NW_011161143.1:0-652 GCF_000146605.3 Meleagris gallopavo | reverse complement strand
CTGATGTCCGTTTCCCCTCGTCCCTGTCTCCACGTACCACTGAAAAGAGCCCGGCCTCACCGCTATGGCCGCCACACCTCAGATATTTATAAACCTGGATCAGGTCCCCTCTCAGTCGTCTTTTCTCAAGGCTAAACAGACCCAGTTCACTCAGCCTTTCTTCATAGGGGAGATGCTCCAGGCCCTTCACCATCTTTGTGGCCCTCCGCTGGACTCTTCCCAAGAGATCCCTGTCTTTTTGTACCGGGAGCCCAGAACTGCACACAGTACTCCAGATGAGGCCTTACCAGGGCAGAGCAGAGGGGGAGGATCACCTCCCTCGACCTGCTGGACACGCTCTTCTTAATGCACCCCAGAATGCCATTGGCCTTTTTGGCCACGAGGGCACACTGCTGGCTCATGGCCAACCTGTCGTCCACCAGGACACCCAGGTCCCTCTCTGCAGAGCTCCTCTCCAGCAGCTCATCCCCCAGCCTGTATTGGTGCATGCAATTATTCCTCCCTAGGTGTCAGACCCTACGCTTGCTTGTGTTGAACCTCATCCGGTTTCTTACTGCCCAGCTCTCCAGCCTGTCCAGGTCTCGCTGAATGGCAGCACAGCCTTCAGCCGATCCTCCCGACTTCGTATCATCAGCAAACTTGCTGAGGGTGG
>NW_011161142.1:0-498 GCF_000146605.3 Meleagris gallopavo | reverse complement strand
GGGACTGAGGAAGCAATGGCAGTCCCACCTCAACCAAACCAAAGATGAGGGCTGTGCATCATGAGCAGTTCTCAGACAAGATGGAAGCAAAAATGGTGTTGGGTACCTGAGCCTTCTCTGGTGGTAAGCAACATGGTGCACAGAGTGCAGCCATGTGCTCCGAGCAAGGAGCACAGGTTTGTGCAAGAGGCCCGGATGCAGGGCAGTGCCTTCATGACTGTATTGTGTCCAACAGGTGGCAGCAGAGCTGCGGTGCTCCCAAGTGCCGTAACAACTGCTCGGAGAGATGTGTTGCTCTCTGTGGAAACAGCAAGGAACTGGAATCTGCGTTTCCCGGAATGCCCCGGAACCTCACTTTGCTGACTGGTCATTGTCTGCCCAGCAGGTAAGGGCGATGCACACCCGCCAGCGTTTACCCATTCCACAGCCCGGCACAATAGGGTTCCCCCAGAGCTCTGAATTGCGCTTCATGGTGCCCAGAAGGCTGCCTATCCTCTT
>NW_011161141.1:0-441 GCF_000146605.3 Meleagris gallopavo | reverse complement strand
CCCCCCCAACCCCCCCCAGCCCCACACTCACCCGCAGCACCAGGGTGAGGTGCAGGCGGCTGTTGGGTGCTGCGTGTTGCAGTGCAAAGGGCTCCTCCAGGGTCAACTCTGGGGCAGAGAGCAACCGAGAGAGGGGCACGGAGAGAGAGCCCAGGGGGGTCTGTCGGGGGTCATCCTTCACCTGGGGGCATGGGGTCACGGGGGGGGTCACGGGGATGAAGAGGGGCATGGGGGGGAAATGGGGTATGGGGGCTCGTGGGGATCTGGCTGGGAATAGGGAGAAATTTGGGGTATTGGGGCTGTAGGAGTGGGGTGGAATGGGGGGGGTTACGGGGCATAGGGGGCCATGGGAGGGTATGGGGGAAACTATGGGAGAAAATGGGGGGCACGGGGTTCATGGGGGATATGGGAGCACAGGGGGCATGGAGGAATTGTGGGGGG
>NW_011161140.1:0-587 GCF_000146605.3 Meleagris gallopavo | reverse complement strand
GGGAGGTTCATCGTCGTTAGGATTCGCATTAGTTTGATCAGCTCCTTCAGTAGACTCTTTTGATTATCCTGATCTTCACTGGGCACTTCTGATACTGGCACAGGTTTGTCACGATTAATCAGTTGAGATATTTGCTCCTGCATTTCATTCAGTTGGTTCGTTACTTGTGAGATGGCAGCAATGGAAGCGTGAGTTGGGGGTAGCTGTTGTTCGTAGTTTTGGAGCGTAAGAATCAATTCAAAAACTAAGGGTATTCTCTCTTGTTCCCGGTATCTGTCATTAGCTGACAGTAGTGTACCGGCATATCTGTCTGGTGCTGTTGTTATGAGTCTCTGCCATATCTCAGGCGTCGTCCTCACTCTCTCAGGATCGCGTTCTTGTCGTGGGTGGTTAGGAACAAAGTTAGGGTCGAACAGCATTTCCACCACAGCCATTTCCCTCAAGTACTGGATACCCTTTTCAACTGTATCCCATCTTTTCATCACAGGTTTCAAGCCGTCTTTGAAGCGATACCTTTCTTTCACGGCTATTAGCACTCGTTCCCAAAGGGAGGCAGACTCATCCAAACATCGACCAATTCCTCGGTC
>NW_011161139.1:0-527 GCF_000146605.3 Meleagris gallopavo | reverse complement strand
ATCAGCGTCCTGCAGCTCCTGGAGCCGGGTGACGCTGTCACCCTGCCTGTCCATGACTGTTCCACGCCGTCCCCCCTGCCATGGTGGCACAACCGCAGCGCGGTGCCACCGTCATTGGAAGAGGTGACGAGGAGGGGCACAGGGAGGGGGGCTGGGGACAGTCGGGGACATGTGGGGTCTGCAGTGGGTGTGACGTGGGGTCGCTGGTGTCACCGTGGTCTCCTCCAGCCTCTTTGGCGTCTCACGGGCAGTCCAGGAGTTTGGTCTGGCCAGGTTCAAAAGCAACGTGGCCAAGAGCACTAAAGGATTTGAATACGTGCTTGCAAGGAGGCTAGCAAGTATTGTCACCTTCAGTGGGCGATATTGGGTGTCACTGTCACCAGGTGTCACCGTCACTCAATTGTCACCGTTACGCAGGGTCCTCCCCACAGACCACATTGTTCCCACGGGGCGGGGGTGCCACCCCTTACTTTTGTAATGAAGGTTTATTTTTTGATAAGGAGGGATTGGGGGATGCCCCCCCACAG
>NW_011161138.1:0-515 GCF_000146605.3 Meleagris gallopavo | reverse complement strand
CTTTGCTTTGCTTTGGTGAGTGGGGACTGCCATTGCTTCCTCAGTCCCACACACCCCTTCCCATCCCACACTGCCATGGGAGATCAGGTTCTGGACCACCTGAGGACCCAAACATCCAGGAGCCTTGGGTCCTGACGAGATGAGTCCCAGAGTTCCGAGGGAATTCACCGCTGCAGTCACCGAGCCACTCTCCATGGTACTTCAGAAGTCGAGGCAGTCAGGTCAAGTCCCTGGTGAGGAGAAAAAGGTGACAGCACACCTCTTAGGAAGGATAGAAAGTGTGACCGCGGGGAACCTACCAGCATGGCAGTCTCACCTCTGTGCTGGTCACGGATCATGGAGCAGATCATCCTGGAAGTGACTCTCAAGCACACATTCCAGTGCGTCACCACCCTGTGCGTGAAAAGCTGCCTCCTAATAACCAACCTAAACCTCCCCTGTCTCACTTCAAAACCATTTCCCCTTGTCCTATCGCTATCCACCCTCCTAAACAGCCGTTGCTCCCTCCTGCTTAT
>NW_011161137.1:0-425 GCF_000146605.3 Meleagris gallopavo | reverse complement strand
GCTGCCTATCCTCTTTGTTCTGTGTCTTGCTTGTCTCTGGTCTTGCACTGTTTTCACTATTACATTCTCTTGTCCTCCGATTTTTGTGTTCCTTGCCCCATTCTCTTGGCCTAATGACCCCTTGGTCTTTGTGTTGCCACATTCATGTCGGCATTCAGTTTTGGCGTTCCCTGCCGTATTGTCTGGGCCGTCATCCTTGGCATTTCCTTCCATGTTCTCTTGGCCCTTGCCTTTGCCTGGGCATTCCTTGCCTCCTGTTTTGTGGAACCCGCACCTGGGCGGGGTGCAGCCCTGCGAGCACAGCTGGGGGCAGTTTGGCTGTGGAGTGGGGCAGAGCCAGGCTCCACCCTCCCTGATCCCATGTAAGGGCTGGGAAGAGTAGGGGCAGCATCTGAACCTGGGGAGTGCTTCCTTTGGAGTATGCC
>NW_011161136.1:0-563 GCF_000146605.3 Meleagris gallopavo | reverse complement strand
CACCCCCATAGAGCATTTGCCACCATCCACGAGTCAGTGTAAACATAAAGCATTGGCCACCTCTCCCGTTCAGCAACATCCAAGGCCAGTTGGACCAGCCTTTACCTCTGCAAATTGGCTCGATTCTCCTTTTCCTTCAGTGGCCTCTGCAACTTGTCGTGTGGGGCTCCACACAGCGGCTTTCCATCTGCGGTGTTTCCCCACAATACAACACGATCCATCTGTGAATAGGGCATATGTCTTCTCATTTTCGGGTAGTTCATTATATGGTGGGGCCTCTTTAGCACGTGATATCTCTTCTGCTGGCGGTGTTCCAAACTTTTTGCCTTCAGGCCAGTCCATGATCACCTCTAGGATTCCTGGACGGTTGAGATTCCCCATCCGCGCTCGCTGCGTAATCAGCGCAATCCACTTACTCCAAGTGGCATCAGTAGCATGATGGGTGGAGGGACCCTTTCCCTTGAACATCCAGTTCAGCACTGGCAGTCGAGGTGCCAGAAGGAGCTGTGTTTCTGTACCGATTCCTTCGGAAGCAGCCCGAACCCCCTCATACGCGGCTCAGA
>NW_011161135.1:0-493 GCF_000146605.3 Meleagris gallopavo | reverse complement strand
GCATTCCTGCCTCCCCCTTAGGAGTGTATATTGTAGCTGTATCTATCTGTTGGAGGTTGGTGGAGTCTGCATGATAGCAACTAGGGACACTAACTGTGATAAGATTCATGGAGTGAACGCCACTCCCAAATTCTTACGCGAACGGGCTCATGACACTGAGAGCCCATTAAAACTGAGAAACAAGGGACCATCAGGAGCCATCGAAGGATGAGAGGGGGAAAAGGTATTATTTGCAAAATGCCAAGTTTGGAAGTTACATATGAAGCAAGGGAGAACGTAAATAAATGGAACAGGGAGCAGAAAATAAAGCAAATATATATATATATTTTTTAAATAAGCTACAGAAATTGATTTTGCTTGGGTTTGTCAGGCACTCAGAACTATGGCACACACTGTGCACAGGGCTGGATGTGGAAATGCATCGTATTGCGTAGCTACAAGTCTGGGGGTCTGTACTCTTAGTGAGGAATCAGAGTCACCACCACACATTTGA
>NW_011161134.1:0-478 GCF_000146605.3 Meleagris gallopavo | reverse complement strand
AATGCCGGGAAATGCACATTCCACTTCCTTGCTGTTTCCACCGAGACCAACACATCTCTCCGGGCAGTTGTTACGGCACTTGGGAGCACCGCAGCTCTGCTGCCACCTGTTGGACACAATACAGTCATGAAGGCACTGCCCTGCATCCGGGCCTCTTGCACAAACCTGTGCTCCTTGCTCGGAGCACATGGCTGCACTCTGTGCACGATGTTGCTTACAACCAGAGAAGGCTCAGGTACCCAACACCATTTTTGCTTCCATCTTGTCTGATAACTGCTCATGATGCACAGCCCTCATCTTTGCTTTGGTGAGGTGGGGACTGCCATTGCTTCCTCAGTCCCACAGACCCCTTCCCATCCCACACTGCCATGGGAGATCAGGTTCTGGACCACCTGAGGACCCAAACAGCCAGGAGTCTTTGGGTCCTGACGAGATGAGTCCCAGAGTTCCGAGGGAATTCACCGCTGCAGTCACCGAG
>NW_011161133.1:0-593 GCF_000146605.3 Meleagris gallopavo | reverse complement strand
CCTTCCAGCCTCCAAGCTGAAGGCAGCCCAGAGGCAACATCTCCTTGGTCTGACTGCGTGGTGCCTGAGCACGAGGGTGATCTGAGCGGGATGCAGAAGAGTCATCTTCATTTCTCTGTTATTTTACTTCAGATCACCCCATTGGGTGACCATTCTACTGGTTTCCTAAAATTTGTATTGAGGAGGTGACCCCTTCCTTTGCTTATGATGAAAGCACAGAAGTGCTGCAGGCACTCACCGAGGTTGCAATCATTGCTGGGGTGGGAGCGTTTGTCCCACAGCTGGTGAGCAGAGCTGGTGCTCTGGTGAGCATGCCGCATGTGGACACAGAGCTTTGGGCGTCCTTGGAACAGATCACCGTGTGAGAGCCCATCAGAAGCACTGCTGTGGTGTGTGCGTGAGCTGGGCACAGCTCAGGCTGAGCAGAGCATACAGGTGAGCTGGGTTTGGTGCTGGGAAGAGCATTCAGTGCCTTCGGTGTATCTTAGGGAGAAACGTTGGCATTAGGTGCCAAAAATCTTTTCTCCTCAACTGCAAAAGGGCAGCGCAGCTCAGACTCCTTAACCTGCTGGAGCAGGGTGGTAGCAAGGAGT
>NW_011161132.1:0-516 GCF_000146605.3 Meleagris gallopavo | reverse complement strand
CAAGATAGAAAAGGGAAGACTGGTTCTGAACTAAAAAAGAGTTTTCCATCAGATGTTAGCAGGGAATTGCTAGCACTCCTAACATGACATGGTGAGGCACGGGAACAGGTAGCCCAGAGCATCTGCACATGTCCCATCCTGGGAATGCTCCAGACAAGCTCAGATGGGGCACTGAGCATCCTGATGGACTGAGTGGGGTTGGAACTGGATGGAATTTAAAGTCCCTTCTACTGCAAGCCTTTCTGTGATTCTTGGGGTTTTTTTGGATCCTTCCAACTCAGGATCCTGTACATCCTCTTGTGCTTCAGTGTTCCCCAATCACTTTCTCTTTCACCAAGAGTACATCTGCCTTGCATCAAAATTACCCACCTTCTCAGGCACCTGGGATTCCATGAAGCCCAGTCTAGCTAATAAAGAAGGAGTTCAGGGAGGAACTGAGTATCACACCCTTTTCCATAAACTCCTTCACCAGGAACCCTGCCCCACATTTTCCCTAGCATTTTCCTTCCTAGGTTT
>NW_011161131.1:0-684 GCF_000146605.3 Meleagris gallopavo | reverse complement strand
ATTACTTCCTGGATGTTGGCATGCCCCAGCTGATTAAGTATCCATCTATATGTTAGGTATGAATTGTCTTCTGGCTTTGGTTGTAGGTCTTTCAGGTTGCAGCCTATGAAGAAGAGGCTCATGTAGCATTTGCAGTGCTGGATGCAGTTGAAGGCAAAACTGAAGACGCTTTCCGAGCAGTTGAAGTGAAGAGGAGGATCTTTCCAGAGGAAAGCTGCAGGTTCAGGAGTAAAATATTCTATTCCACTACCTAGAGAGTTATTGTTCTCACCAGCTGACAGCTGCAAGGTACGTGAGCCGTGTGATTTCAGGGAAGTGTTACGTTTGAGTAACAACTCAAAGTTCAATACTTTTTTTTTCCCCAGTTTTCTCCCAAAACTCTCCCTCGGTGGGCAGAAGATGCCCAGTCCTTACTTCAAATGCTCTGTCAGCAGGTGGATGCTTCAAAGGTAAACAACTTTGTCACTGTGCTCAGTGAAGAACAGTTGTTCTTTTAGTTACAGTAGGTACTTGGTGATCCGAGCACTGGACAGACATTCTGACTGGACTAAAGCACAACTCAGTGAAAACATCTGCTCTGAGCATCTCTTAATTGAGTGCAAGAGTAAAACCTGTTGCCTATAAACTCTGACTGGGGACTCAGAGATGCGGAGGGAACCTTTCTAAGGACTGTGTGAACAGAGT
>NW_011161130.1:0-603 GCF_000146605.3 Meleagris gallopavo | reverse complement strand
CCGCTTTTTCCCCCAAAGTACACCGTTGGCTTCCAAAAAGACACATTCTACCCCAAGAAATACCACCCTTCTCCAATACAATGACATTACCTCCCAGTAATGCTACCTTGGGCCCAAACATTGGACAGCTTCTCCCACAAGTACTACTTTTTCCCAATCCAAAAAGAGGACATCTTCTCCCCAGAGAATGCTATTTTCTCCCGGAAACAAAGCAGCTTTCTCACAAATGGGTGGCATTTTCCAACCAACTATGCTACTCTCTCCCAGAAAGAGCACTTTTCTGACAAGTACCTTCCCTTTTCTCTCAAAAATACTGCTAGGCACTCCTCAACAGGACATTTTCTCCCATCTACACCCCGTTTTCTCCCCAAAGGACCCCTTTTCACACCAAAAATACCACACTTGCCCTCCAAGAGAAGTCAGTCTTTCCCACTATTGCCCACTTTTCTCCCACATATTTGTCATTTTCTCCCAGAAATACCACATTTCACTTGGAAATTGGGCCTGTTCTTCCAAAAAGATGGTATTTTCTCCCAGGCATACCTGTTTTCTTTCAAACTACCGCACGTTTTCTCCCAAAAAGACTAGATGACAAGACCAAAT
>NW_011161129.1:0-467 GCF_000146605.3 Meleagris gallopavo | reverse complement strand
GATGAAGTGCTCGGTTCAAAGCATATAATTCACATGTCTGTGCAGACCAATCCATTAGGCAGCCCGCCCATCTCTCTCACTTCCCCCTTCCCTCTCTCTACTACAGCATTTCCATTATGTCTTTTTCCTTGCACCACCCTCGAGGATCCATCCATAAACAAAAGCTTTCCTTCCTCAAGGGGGGGGTCTAACCCCGATGGTTGAAAGTGTTCTAATATTTGCTCTAACACTTGCTCAAACAAATGCGGTGATTCTGCAAATCCCTGAGGGAGAACCGTCCAGTGATACTGCTGTTTTCGCCCACTCTCAGGATCTTCCCACTCAAAGGCAAAAATCTCTCTGCTCTCTGGATCTAAGGGACAAGACCAAAAGGCGTCGTGCAGATCTGTAACGCTAAACCATCTATCTTCATTTGGGATTTTACTCATCAATGTATATGGGTTTGGAACGACTGGCTGTCGTTTTTG
>NW_011161128.1:0-567 GCF_000146605.3 Meleagris gallopavo | reverse complement strand
ACTGGAATGTGTGCTTGAGAGCACTTCAGGATGATCTGCTCCATGATCCGTGACCAGCCCAGAGGTGAGACTGACATTGCTGGTAGTTCCCCGCGTCACACTTTCTATCCTTCCTGAGAGGTGTGCTGTCACCTTTTTTCTCCTCAGCAGGGACTTGACCTGACTGCCTCAACTTCTGAAATACCATGGAGAGTGGCTCGGTGACTGCAGTGGTGAATTCCCTTGGAACTCTGGGACTCATCTCGTCAGGACCCAAAGACTCCTGGCTGTTTGGGTCCTCAGGTGGTCCAGAACCTGATCTGCCATGGCAGTGTGGGATGGGAAGGGGTGTGTGGGACTGAGGAAGCAATGGCAGTCCCCACCTCACCAAAGCAAAGCAAAGATGAGGGCTGTGCATAATGAGCAGTTCTCAGACAAGATGGAAGCAAAAATGGTGTTGGGTAGCTGAGCCTTCTCTGGTGGTAAGCAACATGGTGCACAGAGTGCAGCCATGTGCTCCGAGCAAGGAGCACAGGTTTGTGCAAGAGGCCCGGATCGCACCGGCAGTGCCTTCATGACTGTATTGTG
>NW_011161127.1:0-556 GCF_000146605.3 Meleagris gallopavo | reverse complement strand
TCGGAAAGGAGCGGTTTGCACTTCGCCTTGGCTACATGCAGAATGCACTACGCCTACCTCTGAATACTATGTCTCTGCCTTTATTTCGAGCCACAATTCATTCTAGTCAGGTTTTCCACTGCTACACATCTGCATTCAGAGAGGAAAGAGTGGAAGGGAAAACCAGCTCTAATAAGGCATTTGCAAGTTCGAGGAGCGACAGCTGTAGTGCTCTCAGGGAGAGCGTTTCAGAAAGTGGGGAGAGATCCTTTCAGGACAGCGCAGAAAAACCCCCCCACTCGCAGGTAGTGCAGGAGGCTGAATTCGCACTTGTCGGCATCGGAATCGCACTCCTTCGCTCTCACGCGTAGAAAGCGGCATTCGCGCTGAACCGCTCCGGAGACTTTGCCGTAGCTGGCCGAGAAATCGCGCTTCTCCCCGAATGCCGCTTTCAGCCGTCAGCAGCGGTCTCGTGTTTCTCGCTTGCCGAGAACGGGCCACTTCAGCCGGCTGCTTTTCTCCGACGAGTGAGCGGGCTCCTGTGCGCGCATCGGAAAGGAGCGGTTTGCACTTCGCC
>NW_011161126.1:0-516 GCF_000146605.3 Meleagris gallopavo | reverse complement strand
CTACGTGACGCACCTTTATAACCATATTCTTTATTCGGGCAGCAATATCTTTCCACAGGTCAGCAGCCCAAATAGGTTTACCCTTTCTTTTGCCAGTTGTTTTTGCTCCCACTGCTGTAACCACCCCCATAGAGCATTTTGCCACCCATCCACGAGTCAGTGTAAACATAAAGCATTGGCCACCTCTCCCGTTCAGCAACATCCAAGGCCAGTTGGACAGCCTTTACCTCTGCAAATTGGCTCGATTCTCCTTTTCCTTCAGTGGCCTCTGCAACTTGTCGTGTGGGGCTCCACACAGCGGCTTTCCATCTGCGGTGTTTCCCCACAATACAACACGATCCATCTGTGAATAGGGCATATGTCTTCTCATTTTCGGGTAGTTCATTATATGGTGGGGCCTCTTTAGCACGTGATATCTCTTCTGCTGGCGGTGTTCCAAACTTTTTGCCTTCAGGCCAGTCCATGATCACCTCTAGGATTCCTGGACGGTTGAGATTCCCCATCCGCGCTCGCTGC
>NW_011161125.1:0-622 GCF_000146605.3 Meleagris gallopavo | reverse complement strand
AAGGACCACAATGCTCATCCAGTTCCAACCCCTGCTATGTGCAGAGTTGCCAACCACCAAACAAACCAGGCTGCCCAGAGCCACATCCAGCCTGGCCTTGAATGCCGCCAGGGATGGGGCATCCACAACCTCCTTGGGCAACCTGTTCCAGTGCCTCACCTCCCTCTGCGTGAAGAACTTCCTCCCAATGGAAGAAGATGATGGCTTGAGATGATTGCTTAGCCTACTGTTCTCAGAATTCCCCTTGAGAATTGCTGTTGGCTGAGTAAGAGCAGAGACTGCATGCTAAAGCAGCTCAATGCCCTCAGCTAACCGTGGAAACCTGTCTTTCGAGCGGCTCCCATTCATCATCAGCTGCCATTCTGAACCCCACTTTGCAAAACAGCAAAACTTCTACTGCAAATGACCACAGTCCCCAAAGCTCTGCCCACTATCCAGGTATGAGCCTTCTCCCTCCTGTTTTCCATCATAGCCCGTATTTCTGCTCCTAAAAACAGAACTCCTCTTTGACAGCCAAAACACAAAGCAATACGTCGCTTCTCACCGCTCCCTCCTGCACCCCAAAAGGAATGGTGACCTGACATCCCCTACAGCACTGCATCCACTCAGAAGGAACATCCAA
>NW_011161124.1:0-565 GCF_000146605.3 Meleagris gallopavo | reverse complement strand
CTTCCTTTAGGTATTGAAAGGCCTGGGTTACCAGGTTCCCTTGGAGCCTTCACTTCTCCAGGAGGCTGAACAGCCCAGCTCTCCTTGGCTTACAGGAGAGGGGGTTCCATCCTTGGGTTCGCGTTTGTGGCTGTACTCTGGATGCACTCGCACAGCTCCATGTCTCCCTGCACTGAGGACTCCACATCTGGACGCAGCACTGCAGGTGAGGCCTGACCAGCGCAGAGCAGAGGGATGGGGATCTCCTCCCTTGGCCCGCTGACTGCGCATCTTTGGATGCAGCCCAGGATACGGTTGGCTTTCTGGGCTGGAAGGGCCCATTGCTGGCTTGTGTCCAGCTCCCACCCACCAGTACTCCCAGGCCTTATGGAGCAGGACTACGCTCAGTCCTTTCTTCCCGTAGCATTTTTTGGTGGTGGCTGTTCCCTCATCCCAGCTACTGACCCTGCACTTGGATTTGTGCCCACTGCTCAGCCTGTTGAGGTCTCTGTGGATGGCATCCCGTCCCTCTGCTGTGTCACTGCACCCCACAGCTTGGTGTCCTTAGGGTGCACTCAACCCCACT
>NW_011161123.1:0-511 GCF_000146605.3 Meleagris gallopavo | reverse complement strand
CCCAAGGATGGAACCCCCTCTCCCTGTAAGCAAGGAGAGCTGGGCTGTTCAGCCTCCTGGACGAAGTGAAGGCTCCCAAGGGAACCTGGTAACAGCCTTTCAATACCTAAAGGAAAGAACAAGGGAAAATGGAGGTGAAATCTAAGGAAAATGTCTTGTACAGTGAGGGTGCTGAGGCAGTGGCACAGGTTGCCAGAGACATGGTGGATGTGCTGGCCCTTTCAAGGTGAGCCTGGCTCAGACTACTGAGCAACTTGATCTAGCTGTGGATGGTCAGCATGGGGCAGTCGGATCACTATCGCAAACCTACCTGCATACAAGCAGCGCACCAATATGGGGTGCATGATGTTCATTACCTGCTGGACACATCTCACACCACTGACTGGAGGAGCCCAGGCAATCCTTCAACTCCATCAGGCTGCAAAATGAAATCAGAAGAGACGCAGAACATCATTTAAAACACAACAAGGATGCACACAATGCCCTTAAAAAACACCCATGGATGCAATTA
>NW_011161122.1:0-583 GCF_000146605.3 Meleagris gallopavo | reverse complement strand
CTGTGGATGGTCAGCATGGGGGAGTCGGATCACATCGCAAACCTACCTGCATACAAGCAGCGCACCAACATGGGGTGCATGATGTTCATTACCTGCTGGACACATCTCACACCACTGACTGGAGGAGCCCAGGCAATCCTTCAACTCCATCAGGCTGCAAAATGAAATCAGAAGAGACGCAGAACATAATTTAAAACACAACAAGGATGCACACAATGCCCTTAAAAAACACCGCATGGATGCAATTAGCACATAGCCCTATTAATTACAGCCATCCAGCTTCAGATCCTCCAGAAAAGCAGAGCTCACAGCTCTGAAATCAAGCAGGAATCACTCACCCCATTCTAACGGCTCACCCCACACACCAAAGGAAGCAGTCTCCAGATTCACATGCTGCTCTTACACCTAGCAGCCCTTCAGTGCACTTGCCATCCCCCAAAAAGAGAAGATCACAGACCTGAAAGAAAAAAGAAACCACTTACCCCATTCCAAGGACCAATACTCCCCCACACTCTCAAGTGAAGGAAGCAGCTTCCAGGTCCAAATACCTACCAGCCCTTAAGTACGCTCAGGGTTCCCTGCT
>NW_011161121.1:0-430 GCF_000146605.3 Meleagris gallopavo | reverse complement strand
GTTGCCCTCATTGGCGCCGGTGACCGTGGTCTTACTGTAGGGCCCCTCCCCTTGGACTTAGTGGTGCTTCTTGTGGATCTTGGAGCCACTCCTCTGGACCTCTCTCCTCTTCTTTCTTTCTCTTCTAACTAGAGTCGAGATTCGTTTCATTTTCCGTCCTCTTACAGGGGCAAGTGACATCAATTGTGGTGCTTCTTGTAGTTGATCAGGTTGGTCAGTTCCAATGCTCTCATCCTCCAGTTCAGCTCGGAGCCTGTCTCGTTCGATTATGAGAGTATCTAGCTCAGATTGGAGGGTGTCTTGTTGAGATTGAAGACTGTTGAGTTTGGATTGCAGGGAGTCTTCTCTCAATTCGGAGGGCATCTCTCTCAGATTGGAGGCTGTTTCTCTCGACCAGGAGACTCTCTCGCTCATTTTGCACTGTTTCCCT
>NW_011161120.1:0-573 GCF_000146605.3 Meleagris gallopavo | reverse complement strand
CATGGTGCACAGAGTGCAGCCATGTGCTCTGAGCAAGGAGCACAGGTTTGTGCAAGAGGCCCGGATGCAGGGCAGTGCCTTCATGACTGTATTGTGTCCAACAGGTGGCAGCAGAGCTGCGGTGCTCCCAAGTGCCGTAACAACTGCACGGGGAGATGTGTTGGTCTCTGTGGAAACAGCAAGGAAGTGTAATGTGCATTTCCCGGCATGCCCCGGAACCTCACTTTGCTGACTGGTCATTGTCTGCCCAGCAGGTAAGGGCGATGCACACCCGCCAGCGTTTACCCATTCCAGAGCCCGGCACAATAGGGTTCCCCCAGAGCTCTGAATTGCGCTTCATGGTGCCCAGAAGGCTGCCTATCCTCTTTGTTCTGTGTCTTGCTTGTCTCTGGTCTTGCACTGTTTTCACTATTACATTCTCTTGTCCTCCGATTTTTGTGTTCCTTGCCCCATTCTCTTGGCCTAATGACCCTTGGCTTTGTGTTGCCACGTTCATGTCGGCATTCAGTTTTGGCGTTCCCTGCCGTATTGTCTGGGCCGTCATCCTTGGCATTTCCTTCCATGTTCTCTTGG
>NW_011161119.1:0-642 GCF_000146605.3 Meleagris gallopavo | reverse complement strand
AACAAAGAGGATAGGCAGCCTTCTGGGCACCATGAAGCGCAATTCAGAGCTCTGGGGGAACCCTATTGTGCCGGGCTCTGGAATGGGTAAACGCTGGCAGCTGTGCATCGCCCTTACCTGCTGGGCAGACAATGACCAGTCAGCAAAGTGAGGTTCCGGGGCATGCCGGGAAATGCAGATTCCAGTTCCTTGCTGTTTCCACAGAGACCAACACATCTCTCCGTGCAGTTGTTACGGCACTTGGGAGCACCGCAGCTCTGCTGCCACCTGTTGGACACAATACAGTCATGAAGGCACTGCCCTGCATCCGTGCCTCTTGCACAAACCTGTGCTCCTTGCTCGGAGCACATGGCTGCACTCTGTGCACCATGTTGCTTACCACCAGAGAAGGCTCAGCTACCCAAAACCATTTTGGCTTCCATCTTGTCTGAGAACTGCTCATTATGCACAGCCCTCATCTTTGCTTTCGTTTGGTGAGGTGGGGACTGCCATTGCTTCCTCAGTCCCACACACCCCTTCCCATCCCACACTGCCATGGGAGATCAGGTTCTGGACCACCTGAGGACCCAAACATCCAGGAGTCTTTGGGTCCTGACGAGATGAGTCCCAGAGTTGCGAGGGAATTCACCGCTGCAGTCACCG
>NW_011161118.1:0-723 GCF_000146605.3 Meleagris gallopavo | reverse complement strand
TTCTATGTCTTTGCTCTTTCTGGTTATTTCTTTGTCTTTTGTCCTTTCCTAGTTTTTTGTTACTTTTTTTTCCCCCTTTACATTTTCCTTTCCTGCTCCTTTCCTATTTTGTTTTATTGTTTTTTTTTTCCTTTTTGTTGGTTCTGTTTCTTTTTCATCCCTCCTTTTTTCAAATTAGTTTTCCTTGCATAGCTTTGTGTTCTGCTGCATTAATCCTTTACATCTTTCTCTTCCTTTCCTTCTGTGTCCCCTTCCTTGTCCCCATGCCGGCCTCCTTTGATTTCTTTACTGCTCCTTTTGCTTTGCTCTCCAATGCTTATTTCATTTTTGTTTGTTTGTTTGTTTTTCTTTGGGCTGCTTTTGTTTTGTTTTGTTTTGTTTTTTTCCTGTTGTTCTTTCTATTCCTTGGCTTTTTGGTTTTCTTGCTTTGCTTTGCTTTTCCTACTTTCAATTTGCTGCTTCTCTTTTATTCCCATTCGTTTTCTTTCTTTCTTTCTTTCCCACATACTCTCCTTAGATTTTGTTGGCTTTTTTATTGTCTCCCTGTGTTTCTCTGAATTCTTTCCTTGGCCATATTCTTGCAGTCTACGCCTTTGCTTTCTCTTTGTACTTTTTTCCTGCATGGTTACTTTGCTATTTTTCTTTTCCTTCTTCGTCATTTGTTTACTGCTCCTTTGGCTTTGTCCTTCTCCTGTTTCCTTTCCTTTTTCGTTGGTTCTTTTT
>NW_011161117.1:0-454 GCF_000146605.3 Meleagris gallopavo | reverse complement strand
CTAAAGCAGAGACATAGTATCAGAGGTAGGCGTAGTGCATTCTGCATGTAACCAAGGCCAAGTGCAAACCGATCCTTTCCGATGTGCGCACAGGAGTTCGCTCACTGGTCGGAGGAAAGCAGACCGGCTGAAGTGGCCCGTTCTCGGCAAGCGACAAACACGAGACCGCTGCTGACGGCTGAAAGCGGCGTTCGGGGATGAACGCGATTTCTCGGCCAGCAACGGCATAGTCTCCGGAACGGTTCAGCGCGAATGCCGCTTTCAACGCGTGAGAGTGAAGGAGTGCGATTCCGATGCCGACAAGTGCGAATTCAGCCTCCTGCACTACCTCCGAGTGGGGGGTTTTTCTCCGAAGTCCTGAAAGGATAGCTCCCCACTTTTTGTCACGCTCTCCCTGAGAGCAATACAGCTGTCGCTCCTCGGACTTGCATATGCCTTATTGGAGAGGGTTTTC
>NW_011161116.1:0-528 GCF_000146605.3 Meleagris gallopavo | reverse complement strand
ACAGTTACAACGTGTTTGGAAGAGATTGTACAGAGAGGCCAGAGAGCTCTGGTGCTCTGTATCATGTGAGTGTATGGGGCTTTGATCTAGTAATTAAACAGCCTAATAACCAGTACAGCCTTAAGATTTATACTAAGTCTCTGTCATAGTTTTCTGCTTTTATGGGTGAGAGAACTTGTTGCATGTAGCTTAGTCTAGTCCTTTTTTCTCTTTTGTTTCTAATTACTTTGTGAATCGTCTCTACTTCTTTCTCCTCTCTTGACTTTTTACAGTTTGTATGTGTCTTCCATTCATTGCCAATTGCAGTTCAGTGCTGAAACATTGTTCTCCAGTGGATTTAGTAGCTTCATAGTGGAAGCATCAATTTATTTTTAGCCATAAAAATTCTTTTGTTACAACTTTTTTTAAACCTGCGTATTCTGGAGTGACTTCCCCAACAAAAGCAAGCTTTTCTGTACTGCTTCTAACTTTTTTTCTTCTTTTTTTTTCCTTTTTGTAGAGGTAGTACTGGTCAGATGAAATGAAAAT
>NW_011161115.1:0-442 GCF_000146605.3 Meleagris gallopavo | reverse complement strand
ATCTGTTACTTCTCTTTTTAGTTACCTTGACATTATAGTACATTTTTTCCTGAGTTCATGCTTAAGAATGTAGAAAATAAATGTTCTTCATTTATTCAAAATACCACATTTAAGCAGATCTTCTGTTCTGCTGTTTGCTTTTTTAAAAGTAACTTTGCTCTGGCCTCTCAGTTATTTTGCTGATAACAATTTGCTCTTGAGCAACATATTGATTTAAAAAGAAGACTACGCCTACAAAATTCAAGAAATTTTAAAAGATTGTTACTTCTATTCATGTCAAAGTTCTTTGAAGAGTTGTTCAGCTTTCATTTGAGAGAAGTTACAGCTTACTCTACAGGTAGATTTTTTTTTTTCAGAGGAACGGGGAAAGACCACACTGTTTAAGATGCCTGCAAAACATGGAATGAATCTGCTGTACTCTCACAGAAATGCCTGTCTGTCC
>NW_011161114.1:0-641 GCF_000146605.3 Meleagris gallopavo | reverse complement strand
CATTCTATGCTGCTTTTTACTCAGACTCAGCACACCAAGCTCCCCTGTTGTTTACTGACAGCTGAGGCCGCAGGTCACGTTTCGTAGGGAACTTTCACACCACAGATTATTCACTGCATTCCACCCTGCAAGTTTACCATCTCTCAAAAGGTGACACTTCAGTAAGTCACCTCTGGTAAATACTCCACAGTATGGTAATGAATCCATTTTTTCTCCCTAGCATAACACTTTTGTCCATGTTCTGACACCAGTATTAGTTTCTCCAGCAGTCTCATTCTCCCTGCCTTGCTGATCTCTTCTTATGGGATTAAGTTATCAAGTCCTGGTGCTTCATCCCCAGGGCTTTCTATCAAAGCAGCTCTAGCAATAGTTCTACAGATCCAGTCCTAAAGACAGATCTGCAGACTGTGTCACAAAGTATATGATGAAACAGCCAAAGCAAGGTGCATTAAATGCCTGCTTATCAAGGCCTCTAACTGAACGCATTCCTGTATCTAAATATGCACAGAAATATTTATGGATTTTTAATTTTTTGTCTATATTCATGTCTATTTCATGTATTTAAAATAGATAACTATATACAATTTATGTGATTTATATCATTATATAATGACTATATATTTATAATATGTGCACACATG
>NW_011161113.1:0-612 GCF_000146605.3 Meleagris gallopavo | reverse complement strand
CTGGACCACCTGAGGACCCAAACAGGACCAGGAGTCTTTGGGTCCTGACGAGATGAGTCCCAGAGTTCCGAGGGAATTCACCGCTGCAGTCACCGAGCCACTCTCCATGGTATTTCACAAGTCGAGGCAGTCAGGTCAAGTCCCTGGCTGAGGAGAAAAAAGGTGACGGCACACCTCTTAGGAAGGATAGAAAGTGTGACGCGGGGAACTACCAGCATGTCAGTCTCACCTCTGTGCTGGTCACGGATCATGGAGCAGATCATCCTGCAAGTGACTCTCAAGCACACATTCCAGTGCGTCACCACCCTGTGCGTGAAAAGCTGCCTCCTAATAACCAACCTAAACCTCCCCTGTCTCACTTGAAAACCATTTCCCCTTGTCCTATCGCTATCCACCCTCCTAAACAGCCGTTGCCCCCTCCTGCTTATGCGCTCCCTTCGAGTCTTGGAAGGCTGTCATGAGCTATCTCCAGAGCTTTCTCTTCTCCCACAGAAACAATCCCAGTTCCCTCAACATTTCTTTCTAAGAGAGGTGCTCCAGCCCTCTGATCATCTTCGTGGCCCTTCTCTGGACCTGCTCCAAAAGCTCCACATCATTCCTGTGCTGGAGCCC
>NW_011161112.1:0-518 GCF_000146605.3 Meleagris gallopavo | reverse complement strand
GTCCAGATGTGGAGTCCTCAGTGCAGGGAGACATGGAGCTGTGCGAGTGCATCCAGAGTACAGCCACAAACACGAACCAAGGATGGAACCCCTCTCCTGTAAGCAAGGAGAGCTGGGCTGTTCAGCCTCCTGGAGAAGTGAAGGCTCCAAGGGAACCTGGTAACAGCCTTTCAATACCTGAAGGAAAGAACAAGGGAAAATGGAGGTGAAATCTAAGGAAAATGTCTTGTACAGTGAGGGTGCTGAGGCAGTGGCACAGGTTGCCAGAGACATGGTGGATGTGCTGGCCCTTTCAAGGTGAGCCTGGCTCAGACTCTGAGCAACTTGATCTAGCTGTGGATGGTCAGCATGGGGGAGTCGGATCACATCGCAAACCTACCTGCATACAAGCAGCGCACCAACATGGGGTGCATGATGTTCATTACCTGCTGGACACATCTCACACCACTGACTGGAGGAGCCCAGGCAATCCTTCAACTCCATCAGGCTGCAAAATGAAATCAGAAGAGACGCAGAAT
>NW_011161111.1:0-470 GCF_000146605.3 Meleagris gallopavo | reverse complement strand
AGTTTGATGCAGAAGCACTGTCTTGTATCACAAGTCACATACTATTCTCAGCCTCCTGCATGGATATTTTTCTGAAGAGAAAATATGCTGGCAAGGTTATATGAAGGACAAATAGCAAATAAACTGTATTTTCTACAGACTATGTCATCTCACAACAGCAAAACCTTTCTTAAACTTCATAAAAGTTAATCAAATGCTAGAGAAGGCACATCAGTTTCCTTTAAAATAAATGGTGATTCTAAAGAAAATATCTCTAAACTGATCTGTCAGAGGCGTAGATTGTTTTGGAGAAGCTACCAGTTTTTTACCAAGCTGATCACCAAGCTGTATATTAAATAACAGAACGTGAGCACAGAGAGCACACATTGCAGAGAGCAATGGGGGTACGTGAGTAACAGGGTCAACATTTTCCAGTGTACACATCTGCTGCAGTCGTTGTGCAAAGGTGCCACTGCGATGGCTCTCGTTCT
>NW_011161110.1:0-776 GCF_000146605.3 Meleagris gallopavo | reverse complement strand
CAGTGTCATTGTAGCAAAACCTCAGTACTGGATGGCTCCCTTGACCTTCTGAGGGTGAGGTGTTCCGTGCCGAGCTCTGCCTTGTGGGCAAGGAGTGTGCTGCAATGCCTTGCTTATCTCCGACAGTCCGGGCTTCCATTGGTTGAGCGGGGAGGACAGGAGAAACTGAAGAGCATTGCAGTCCTTTCTTCTACCAGAAGATGGAATGAATGAGCTACTGGTCAGCCTGTGCAGCTAATAGATTTGCTTGGCAAGTAGGAACTTTTCTGTGAGCCTGGAAGGTTTTCTGTTTTGTATTGAATCTTCATACATCTCATCATTTGTGCTAAAAGTAGTGAGGCAGTTTGTTATAATGAATTGATCAAGCTGGCTGATAACAGATGGGTTGGCGAAACATGGGTTAATTAGGAGTCTTGTATAATCAGCTCTTCTTTCCATTATTTCCTCCACTTAGATGCGAAAGGGATGTTTTAGAATAATCCTTTCACCTCTTGCGGGAAAGAGGATGCCTGTGCTACTGATGATCTGAGCTTCTGCAAACACATTCTCGTCAAGTCAGACTAATCTTAGTATTGGCCTGCTGTACTTACAAATGGAAATGCTAACAATTCCAGTAGTGGAAGGAAATTACCTTAGTTGCTATGGAACGCTACACTTCTTTAGCAGATTAGACCACTTCTGTTCTGTCAGCACAGCTGGGTCTTTTTCTGCAGGTTTTTCACTTCCATTTTTCATGCCTGAAATCCCTGTGAGGTGCTGACAAGTGAGCTTCTCCC
>NW_011161109.1:0-479 GCF_000146605.3 Meleagris gallopavo | reverse complement strand
AATCAAAGGAAAAATGTTGAAATGGCTCCAAAACCTGTTCAATTTTCACTTAATCCTGATTTTGCCCTGCAGATGGGGTTTTGTTTTTATTTACGGTGTTACACCACAGGTGACTAAAGTGACCGATACAGCTTTGAAGTAGTATCATCCCATAAAATATACCCTTTTTCTTTGAAATCTCTCTCTGAAACCAATTAATTCATACATATATTGTAGGAGGAATTGTACTAGCCAAAGCCGATTCTAGGTTTTTTGGATACAGCTGTAACTCCTTTCTCTCCCTGAGAAACAGAAGATCTGTGCCTCTCTTCCAGTGTTAGAAAAGACCCGAGGCACAGTGAAAGGAGTCAGATAGTGTTTCTTCTGCTGCATGTTTTATTCCTCACAAAGTGAAAACAGTCACGTCTTGGAGGTTTGAGAATAATTCTCTGAATTTAGTGACAACAGCTTCTGTTAAAGCCTTCATTCTTACTTTCACA
>NW_011161108.1:0-680 GCF_000146605.3 Meleagris gallopavo | reverse complement strand
CAGCTGGAGCTGCTGGATAGCGGTTGCAGCTGCTGGTCTGCAGTTGGCGCTGCTGGTTGGTCTTTGTGCTTTCTCCGGGCCTTCATCAGCAGTATTTATGGATGCACATCAGTTAGTGACCGGTGAGGAGTTTGTGTTTTTAGTCACCACTTCCCTCTTCTTTTGTGCTAAATAGTTCATATCTCAGCCCACGGGGTCTACTGTTTTCCAGTGCTCTCCCTCATCAGACCTGAGGAGCGAGAGCAAAGGGCGCCGTGCTGCTGAGCCTCACTGAGCCACTGGGGCCCAGCCTCTGCTCCTCTGGGTGTCTTTGTATGTAGGAAAGTGATGGCAATGCAAAACAAGGTTCTTCTCAGGCCCGGTCGTTAGAGGCCGAGGTGGTACACATCGTTGTAATGTCAGGTAGATTCTTAAAACAGAAAAGAACCCCTCCAGTAAGACCTTAAATTGGAAGGCACCATCGTGTATTGCAGAAGGGTAGGGCACGGTTGAAGAGCTAGTCCAAAACTTACCACCATCCCCTCTCTGGGGTGACGATTTTGAAGGAAGTCCCAAAAATTTGCCCCAAGTTTTGTTCAATTTTAAGTCCAAGGGAACTCAAGCCTCTTTCTTTCCCCTTTATGTCGGGGTAACCAGTGCACTTCCCCCCAGCTCCCTCCGCTATAAGAGGGAGAGTATCA
>NW_011161107.1:0-424 GCF_000146605.3 Meleagris gallopavo | reverse complement strand
CTTTGGAGAACACTCTCAGAGTTTTGTACATTACGGGCAAATCTTGAATTATTCCAGCAGTTTGCTCGTGATTTTTTTTCTCAGACCTTGAACATGCTTTAAACAGCAAGAGCGTAGGGATCATTCCTTAGGTTTTCTTCAAATACCTGTGGAGTACCTTTACGTTCTCTTTAACAGAAACACTGTCTGTAACAGAATGAAACTGAAGAAATGAAATGTTGTAACTCCACTGAGAGCGTATCATCTCATGGGAGGCCTGCTAAAAGCCGTGGAACAGACGGTTCAGATGGTTCTCAGAGAGCACAGAATCTTCAGGAAGCTCCCTTAACAGGTAGGTTGGTGCTGTTCCAAAGAGAGCAACTGCAAAGAACTGTGTTTTGTGCCAAAGCCCAAATCCAGCTATGTGGGAAACACGTGGCCCCCA
>NW_011161106.1:0-694 GCF_000146605.3 Meleagris gallopavo | reverse complement strand
TTCCCCAAATGGTCTTGCTTAAGTTCACTGTAAATGATAAATTTGCTGTCAACCTAAGCCATAATCCACTTCTCCTCCAGAGTGAGGAACTTGTCCTTTCCTCCCTTCACATATATACAAAGCCTTCCTTGCCCATAGAAGTCCATGAATAAGAACGGGAATACTGTTCATGCCTCCTCTTCAAATCTACACCTTGAGAGTTGCAGAGAATGTAGTGCTTTGCTATGTTTATGTAGTAGAAAAAAAATACCATCATCTATTAACAATCACATGTAAACTGTGGAGGATTTGGAAAAGTGCTCTTAGATTCCTGCATGTCTTACATCCCCTCAAAAATATTTCCTGAATAGCTGACTGACTCACCTAAGACAGTCTCCCTGCTCATTAAAAAGTCTTACATACATTTCTATGCCCAAACCATGGTTTTCTAGAACTGCTATGAAGCAAAAGTTTACAGGTTCAGGTCTCCCCTATCAAGACAGGCTGAGGGAGCTGGGCTTGTTCAGCCTGGAGACAAGAAGGCTGTGAGGAGACCTCACTGCAGCTTTCCAGTATTTAAAAGGAGATCATAAACAGGAGAGGAATCAATTTTTAACTTGAGTAGATAGTGACAGGACAAGGGGGAATGGTTTTAAGGAGCAAAGGTTTAGATTAGATGGTGGGGAAGCTCTTTACAGAGAGTGGAGAAGTGCTG
>NW_011161105.1:0-880 GCF_000146605.3 Meleagris gallopavo | reverse complement strand
CTGCAGTCACCGAGCCACTCTCCATGGTATTTCAGAAGTTGAGGCAGTCAGGTCAAGTCCCTGGTGAGGAGAAAAAAAGGTGACAGCACACCTCTTAGGAAGGATAGCAAGTGTGACGCGGGGAACTACCAGCATGTCAGTCTCACCTCTGTGCTGGTCACAGATCATGGAGCAGATCATCCTGGAAGTGACTCTCAAGCACACATTCCAGTGCGTCACCACCCTGTGCGTGAAAAGCTGCCTCCTAATAACCAACCTAAACCTCCCCTGTCTCACTTGAAAACCATTTCCCCTTGTCCTATCGCTATCCACCCTCCTAAACAGCCGTTGCCCCCCTCCTGCTTATGCGCTCCCTTTGAGTCTTGGAAGGCTGTCATGAGCTATCTCCAGAGCTTTCTCTTCTCCCACAGTAACAATCCCAGTTCCGTCAACATTCTTTCTCAGAGAGGTGCTCCAGCCCTCTGATCATCTTCGTGGCCCTTCTCTGGACCTGCTCCAAAAGCTCCACATCATTCCTGTGCTGGAGCCCCAGGCCTGGACGCAGTGCTGCACATGGGGCCGCACCAGAGCCGAGTCGAGGGGGACAATCACCTCCCTCTCCCTGCTGGTCGCTCCTCTTTGAATGCAGCCCAGGATCTAGTTGGCCTTCTGGGCTGCAAGTGCACACTACTGGCTTATGTCCAGCTCTTTGTCCACCAGGATCCCCGAGTCCTCCGCAGGGCTGCTCCCAAGGGCTTCTACGCCCAGTTTGTACAAGCATCTGGGTTTCCCCTTCATCAGGGACATCAACAGTGGGGTTGAGTGCACCCTAAGGACACCAAGCTGTGGGGTGCAGTGACACAGCAGAGGGACGGGATGCCATCCACAGAGACCTCAACAG
>NW_011161104.1:0-849 GCF_000146605.3 Meleagris gallopavo | reverse complement strand
TTCTCGGCAAGCGAGAAACACGAGACCGCTGCTGACGGCTGAAAGCGGCGTTCGTGGAGAAGCCCGATTTCTCGGCCATGTACGGCCAAGTCTCCGGAGCGATTCAGCGCGAATGCCGCTTTCTGCGCGTGAGAGCGAAGGAGTGCGATTCCGATGCCGACAAGTGCGAATTCAGCCTCCTGCACTACCTGCGAGTGGGGGGTTTTTTTCTCCGAAGTACAGAAATGATTGCTCCTACTGTCTGAAACGCTCTCCCTGAGAGCACTACGGTTGTCGCTCCTCAAACTTGCACATGCCTTTTTAGAGCGTGTTTTCCCTTCCACTCTTTTCCTCTCTGAAAGCAGGTGTGTAGCAGAGAAAACTTCAGTAGTATGAATTGTGGCTCGAAATAAAGGCAGAGACATAGTATTCAGAGGTAGGCGTAGTGCATTCTGCATGTAGCCAAGGCGAAGTGCAAACCGCTCCTTTCCTATGTGCACACAGGAGTCCGCTCACACATCGGAGGAAAGCAGCCGGCTGAAGTGGCCCGTTCTCGGCAAGCGACAAACACGAGACCGCTGATGACGGCTGAAAGCCGCATTCAGGGAGAAACGCGATTTCTCGGCCATGTACGGCCAAGACTCCGGAGCGGTTCAGCGCGAATGCCGCTTTCTACGCGTGAGAGCGAAGGAGTGCGATTCCGATGCCGACAAGTGCGAATTCAGCCTCCTGCACTACCTGCGAGTGCGGGGTTTTTCTCCGAAGTCCTGAAAGGATCACTCCCCACTTTTCTGTCACGTGCTCCCTGAAAGCACTACATCTGTCTCTCCTCGGACTTCCAGGTGTCTTATTAGAGGATTTTCCCTTCCA
>NW_011161103.1:0-734 GCF_000146605.3 Meleagris gallopavo | reverse complement strand
CTCAAGGCTAAACAGACCCAGTTCACTTAGCCTTTCTTCATAGGGGAGATGCTCCAGGCCCTTCACCACCTTTGTGGCCCTCCGCTGGACTCCTTCCAAGAGATCCCTGTCTTTTTTGTACTGGGGAGCCCAGAACTGGACACAGCACTCCAGGTGAGGCCTTACCAGGGCGGAGCAGAGGGGGAGGATCACCTCCCTCGACCTGCTGGACACGCTCTTCTTAATGCACCCCAGAATGCCATTGGCCTTTTTGGCCACGAGGGCAGAGTGCTGGCTCATGGCCAACCTGTCGTCCACCAGGACGCCCAGGTCCCTCTCTGCAGAGCTCCTGTCCAGCAGCTCATCCCCCAGCGTGTATTGGTGCATGCAATTATTCCTCCCTAGGTGTAAGACCCTACACTTGCTTTTGTTGAACCTCATCCGGTTTATCCAGCACAAGCTGTTCCATCACCTTTCCAGGGACAGAGGTGAGGCTGACAGGCCTATAATTACCCGGATCTTCCTTCTTGCCCTTTTTGAAGACCGGAGTGACATTGGCTATCCTCCAGTCTTCAGGGACCTCCCCTGTTGTCCAAGACCTCTCAAAAATGATGGAGAGCGGTTCGGCAATGACCTCTGCCAGCTCTCAGCACACGTGGATACCCCGGGGCGTGGTGCGTTCCTGGAGGAGACGAGGGCTTTGTGTCTCCGCAGGAGCGCTGCTGCGATGGCGCGGGTTACGCACGCGGATCTTA
>NW_011161102.1:0-861 GCF_000146605.3 Meleagris gallopavo | reverse complement strand
CCAATTGAAAACATGGATGGAAATAACTATGTGGCATCTGCATATTATGTGGCATACCATTCCAGAGGGAGCTGCTAATTTTACAGGGTTGGGGATTTTAAGCAGGTTTCCAGCCTCTCCTTTGAATTCTTTATGCGGATTTTCAATGCTCACCTGATCACGTTATTAATCTCCGTGAATGTACTGCTCACCATTTCACTTATTATTAGTATTTATTATATTTTGAGGAAGTCTGCCCCAAAACCAGTAAATACTGAGTGGCAGGGAATGTGGAGAGGCCTGGGTGAGACTTTAGAGAGATGGAAATCTTCGGTGTCATGGAACTTTACTCCAGAACACCTGAAAGACCCTGAAAATTTAAACAGATATTTGAGACAGGAATGTCGCGGCTCAGGGAGATCTGAGGAGGCCCAAATTATTTGGGGCCTGGCTAATGCTTACCGGGCCTTATTCAATACTATCCTAGAGAGGGAGAGAGTTTGTGAAATTGAAAAGGAGAGTCTCAGGGAAACAGTGCAAAATGAGCGAGAGAGTCTCCTGGTCGAGAGAAACAGCCTCCAATCTGAGAGAGATGCGACATATAAGTGGGCTAGAGACCGAGGGGTGGATTTAACTATGGATGCTATTGCGCAAATCATTCACGACTGTGACACGTGTGCCACAATTAAACAAGCCAAGAGAATGAAACCTCTCTGGGAGGAAGGGCGATGGCAAAAGTACAAATATGGGGAGGCATGGCAGGTTGATTATATCACCTTGCCACGATCTCGTAATGGTAAGCGTTATGTGCTCACCATGGTGGAGGCAACAACTGGGTGGCTTGAAACCTATGCAGTACCCCACGCTACCGCCCGAAATACC
>NW_011161101.1:0-696 GCF_000146605.3 Meleagris gallopavo | reverse complement strand
TTCCTGACTAAAGGGAAGTCTCCCATTCCCCAGACCCTCTCACTAACCGTCCAGGGTGTGGGATTCCAGCGGGAGAGCCTTTTCACTGAAGACAGAAGTAAGAAGGCATTCAGTATCTCTGCCTTCTCAGCATCCCCCGTTATCCAGAACCCCCCCCCCCACTTAGTAAGGGGCCCACATTCTCTCTAGTTTTCCTTTTGCTGTTAACATACTTGAAGAAGCCTTTTTTATTATCCTTTATCACTTTAGCTAGATTCAATTCCAGGCAGGCTTTAGCCTTCCTCGTTGCATCCCTGCAGGCCCTGACTACATTCCTATATTCTTCCCAAGTGGTCAGACCCTTTTTCCACATTTCATGGACCTTCTTCTTTCCTTTGAGCTTGCGCATGAGCTCCTTGCTCATCCACACAGGTCTCCTGCCACCTTTTCCCGATTTCTTGCTCACAGGGACGCACCGATCCCGAGCTTGGAAGAAGAGCTGTTTAAATGCTGACCAGCTCTCAGAGGCCCCCTTACCTTCTAACACCCAAGCCCACGGGATAGCTCCAAGTAGGTCCCGGAAGAGATTGAAGTTGGCTCTCCTAAAGTTCAGGGTAGCAATCCTACTTATTGCTTTGCTTCTTCCACTCAGGATCTTGAACTCCACCATCTCATGATCACTACAACCCAAACTGCCCCCAACCTTTACTTCCTTAA
>NW_011161100.1:0-594 GCF_000146605.3 Meleagris gallopavo | reverse complement strand
TTTTCTGTGGGCAAGGAGAAAGTGCGTCGAGTCCAAATCTGTTTGTAACTACCTAGGAATTAATTAGCTCAGCAATAAGGGCGTTGTGGGGTTAATGTTGCTGCTGTTCTGGAGTAGTTCAGTCTTCACGTTTTTGCTCAGTTTCTGTCCAAAGCTGAGATGACAACCTGTGTCATCAGACGATCCACCATCTGATGATGTTATTACTGCTGATGAGCTAACAGCTACCCCAGAGCAGAGATCTTGCTGGCTTTCTCAAGCTGCCTTCAACATCCTTCTGTGATAAGAATAAGGCTGGATATGTACCTGAAGAGGATGATGGTAAGGAGAGTCCAAGCTGATTTTTGTGTTGCTTTTTTTGTGGAGAAAGGGTATCATACCATCAGAACCAACGGACGCCGATATAGTTCAGACTGATGGGCAGTGATACTCCTGCCATCTTCCTTTTGGGCAAGGATCGTGTGTCTCCCTTCCCAAATCTCTCCTGTGGTGCTCTTAATAGAATTACCAAGATGCTTGTTTTCACAAGACGTGAAACCTATGCCAGACCTCTGGGCTGAAAAGCTGTCAATATTGTATTAAAGCACCTGTATG
>NW_011161099.1:0-649 GCF_000146605.3 Meleagris gallopavo | reverse complement strand
GAGAAATACAAGAGGAAAGCCAATGAATTCAATACACTAGCATGGCAAAGCAAAGAATCCTAGCAAAGTAAAGAGAGAACAAAGCTCACCAGTGCTTAACAATGGAAAGAAAGAACCAAAATTTAACAGCAGTGCAAGGCCAGCATACTAACAATAACCAAAGAGCAAACCAAAGCCAGGAAAACCAGCAAAAGGAAAGAACGAGTATGTAAATAAAAAAGCCAAGCAGAGCAAAGCAAAAATCACTTGAAATCCTCACAAACAGAGGGGAATACGCTCAGGAAAGGAAAAAGCAGTTCCAAGAATAGAAACAAAAGGGAAAATAAAACAACCCTGGAAGAAAACCCAATGCATTGCAATGCAGAAGGAGCAGGAAACCAAGGCAGAAACCACAGAAAAACAACATGGAAAACCAACCGAGGAAACCAACATCAACCCATGCAGCAGCAGCAGCCTCTGCAGCAACATGAAAAATGCAAAAAAATACAAGGTCATGGCAAAGCACAGATGACCACCGAGTGTGCAGGAGGCCAAAATCTGGCATCGGTGCCCGGGAGGAGGAAGGGTAGCTACTGGGCATGCTGCTGCCTCCACCACACATGCACCTGCAGGGTCGCCAGACCAGAAGGAGTCTGTGGCTGCCAGTCGG
>NW_011161098.1:0-548 GCF_000146605.3 Meleagris gallopavo | reverse complement strand
AGTTATTTCTCAGTGTACATATACTATTGTTTTTTGCAAATGCTGGTATTTGTGTTCTGTGGAATAAAACTGTCTGACTGGCTTTTAAAATTTTTTTTGAAAATGATTTTTCTGAAAATATGAGATTTTTAAGATTTTCAAGGCAAAAGTGTCTGAAGTCAACATGTGATCTTGTTCTCAGTTTGCATTTGGTAAAAACACCAAAAATAAGTGCAATGTTATTTTTTAAACAAAGAAATAAAAGAGGCACAGATTCCTTAGATAAGAGGTGTTAGACAAAATCACTTTAAAATCCCCTTTAAACAGGCAGTAAAGGAGAATGGTAATCACTGTACATAGCTAGAATCTCTCCCATCCTAGCTGTGTTGACCTTTAAGATCCTTGTTAGAGAACTCCTTAAGAGAAATGTTTTTATTATCTTCTCCCAGATATAGCATTTTCTTTACCTCCCATTGTGAAGAGCTGTTGTCATCATTTTAGTCACCCTTCTGATTTGTAAACTGGGTGTTTACAATGTGGTAAGAACATTAGAACCATCACTCTCACAG
>NW_011161097.1:0-556 GCF_000146605.3 Meleagris gallopavo | reverse complement strand
GGAATAGTTTTGGACTGAGAGTTTGTAAGCAGAAGGGAGCTCTTGGAGGTGTCAAAGATTGTTTCTGCACCATTTAGTTCTATCTGTCTGATGCACACAGGAGCTGAGAGCTGCACTGCTTGAGCTGGTGGGACTTGGTTAAGTGAACTGGGAGGAGCAAGTTTCAGAACTTAGTCAGAATGCAGTAGAAAAGGGATAGTCTCACAGGCATTAAGATTCTGGCTTGCTATTTCTGCACTGAATTTGCTTTAATTTGATGTGGCTGTGATCTGAAAAGCGCTTGAAATGCAGCCACTGAGGCATTGTTGTGTAATTGACTTTCACACGTTGTAGATCCTAAAATATCCTGGAATGTAAAACTCAGCACTGGTTGAAGTCTACTGCTTGAATCAGGATCCTAGCATCTGTGCTCAGTGCTCTTTTCCCTGTAATGCTCCACATCAGTTCATCTTGGAAATTGTTAAGGAAATGGACGATGCTGTTAGAACATAACTGTTGTTAGAACAAAGTATTTCTGGTGTGATCTGAAGCATTTTGTAACTCTTGTGAGCAATTT
>NW_011161096.1:0-547 GCF_000146605.3 Meleagris gallopavo | reverse complement strand
AGGGAATTCCCTATATGACAAAGCAGTAAATCCTCTGTGTGTATGAGATGTATATTCATCCAAAATGTCTTATTATCCTGCTTATTGGGTCTCTTTCACCTGTTTTATACAACTGTTATTCCACTTGTTGGAAATATCCGAATAATTTTGCCAGGACGGTATTTCTGATAAAAGCAGATTTTATTCGCGATTGCAATGGCGGGCGTCCCGCAAGCAGGAGCGCACCTATGGACACAGCATGACAACTTTTATACTCTTTTTCTCTCCCTTACCTCCCCCTTCTCCCCCGTTTCCCCACTTGCTGGGTACTCCGGGTTCACAATCTTATCAGAGGATTTAATTGGATCGTTATCTGGTGTTCAGTGCTCTTCTTGTCCTATTGATAAGGTGATTTGCTTGGAATTCTTGTTAAACAAAGAGTACGGAGGGGAGGGGAGGGGAGATGTCCGATCTTCTCCAGGCATTCCCCGTATCATGTAGTGAATTGTCCTTTTAAATTGGCAGAATACTGTTGCAATGTGTGACATAGTCAGTTGCCATCCTGTTG
>NW_011161095.1:0-657 GCF_000146605.3 Meleagris gallopavo | reverse complement strand
CTGAATGCTTGAAATCAAGCAGAGACAAGATACAGGTAAATTTAGAAAATGAAAATCAGCTCCTAAAAGCTCGGATTGACAAATTGGAGCAAGAACTTAATGTATTGATGGGAAAAAACCAGTTTTACAGTCTCTAGGCCAGGTCCGTAGTATTTCAATAGACGATAGTCATATCTCTGAAGTAGCGGACCTGGGTCAAGAGGAAAACGGGAGTTCCAAATCAGACCTAGAGGTTCCAGTCATGGCGGATCCCCTGCAACTCCGTCCTATTATAACTCAAAAAACGAAAAAGGTGCAAGATAGACCGGCAGGGGTGCCCCCTGACCAATGGCCCCCTGCCGAAACGTATTTGCATGTGACAGCCAGACCATACACTCCTACTAATGGACCTGGTGCAGCGATTTTGGCAGAGGCCGAGAGAGAGTATACCTGCATGGCTGCTCAGGTTGTGGGATTCAGGAGCAGAAAGTGTTATGGTTAGTTGGCCGGAAATGTCAAAGCTGGCCACCATACCATTACATCCTGCTGTCAGGCAGAGACTATACGCTGCCATCCAGTATAGCAATGAGAACCACTCAATAATAGATTGGTTAATGGCAGCGTGCCGGATGGTCTGGCCAAATAAAACAGATATTCCCCTAAACATAGGACTATGGT
>NW_011161094.1:0-527 GCF_000146605.3 Meleagris gallopavo | reverse complement strand
ACTCTTCAGACCCTCTGTACGCCCGACTCCAGAATCCCAGGGGTCGGCCTCGGGTCTCTCCTGAGGCTCTTTGCCACAAACTCCAAGTGGGACCTTTCTCTCCAGCAGCAGTGTAGAGGATGTTCTTCGCATCCTGTTCCCATCCGTACTGGCCCCAGGGCCACGGCACGGGCTATCTCTTGTTTAATCTGCTCAAAAGCCTGCTGCTGCTCAGGACCCCACATAAAATCATTCTTCTTCCGTGTCACCTGATAAAGGGGGCTTACAATGAGGCTGTAGTTTGGAACATGCATTCTCCAAAAACCCACTACACCCAGGAACGATTGTGTCTCTTTCTTATTAGTGGGTGGAGACATGGCACTGATTTTGTTGATCACATCTGTTGGGATGTGACGACGGCCATCTTGCCACTTTATACCTAGGAACTGAATTTCCTGGGCAGGCCCTTTCACTTTGCTTCGCTTAATAGCGAAACCAGCACGCAGAAGGATCTGGATTATTTGCTCTCCTTTCTCAAAACTTCCTTT
>NW_011161093.1:0-479 GCF_000146605.3 Meleagris gallopavo | reverse complement strand
AGGAGCGGCTGGGAGAGCTGGGATTGTTCAGTCTGGAGAAGAGGAGGCTCAGGGGAGACCTCATTGCACTCTACAACTGCCTGAAGGGAGGCTGTGATGAGGAGGGGCTTGGCCTCTTCTCCCAGGCAACAACAGGGCCCGAGGAAATGGCCACAAGCTGTACCAGAGGTGGTTTAGGTTAGACATAAGGAAGGACTTTTTCTCTCGGACAGTGGTCAGGCACTGGAATGGCTGCCCAGGGAGGTGGTGGAGTTGCCATCCCTGGCTCTGCTCAAGAGGCGTCTGGATGAGGAGCTGTGAGATATGGTTTAGTGCTTGTGGTAGCAATGGCAGTGGGAGGACTAGATGATCTTGCAGGTCATTTCCAACCTCGTGATTCTCTGATTCTAAAGCTGTAGTCCAGCCCTGGTGCTGCTGTGTGGCACAAAGCTCTGAGCAGTGTTCTGTACTGTTAGCATAAGGGAAGTCAGCGCCATGCA
>NW_011161092.1:0-673 GCF_000146605.3 Meleagris gallopavo | reverse complement strand
GTATTCGGAGGTAGGCGTAGTGCATTCTGCATGTAGAGAAGGCGAAGTGCAAACCGCTCCTTTCCGAAGTGCGCACAGGAGCCCGCTCACTCGTCGGAGAAAAGCAGCCGGCTGAAGTGGCCCGTTCTCGGCAAGCGAGAAACACGAGACCGCTGCTGACGGCTGAAAGCGGCGTTCGGGGATGTACGCGATTTCTCGGCCAGCTCCGGCAAAGTCTCCGGAGCGGTTCAGCGCGAATGCCGCTTTCTACGCGTGAGAGCGAAGGAGTGCGATTCCGATGCCGACAAGTGCGAATTCAGCCTCCTGCACTACCTGCGATGGGGGGTTTTTTCTGCGCAGTCCTGAAAGGATCTCTCCCCACTTTCTGAAACGCTCTCCCTGAGAGCACTACAGCTGTCGCTCCTCGAACTTGCAAATGCCTTATTAGAGCTTGTTTTCCCTTCCACTCTTTTCCTGTCTGAATGCAGATGTGTAGCAGTGGAAAACCTGACTAGAATGAATTGTGGCTCGAAATAAAGGCAGAGACATAGTATTCAGAGGTAGGCGTAGTGCATTCTGCATGTAGCCAAGGCGAAGTGCAAACCGCTCCTTTCCGATGTGCGCACAGGAGCCCGCTCACTCGTCGGAGAAAAGCAGCCGGCTGAAGTGGCCCGTTCTCGGCAAGCGAGAAACA
>NW_011161091.1:0-697 GCF_000146605.3 Meleagris gallopavo | reverse complement strand
AGAAAGAGGAACCCAGAATGGTGGGGGTTGGAAGGTCACCAAGTCCACCAGCCCTGCCAAAACAGGTTCCCAGCAGTGGGTCACAGCTGTCACCTGTATTTGTACCACTTCTGAGCGGATGTCCCGTGCTGCCTTGGGAATGGAATGTTATTTCTGCATTAGATATTACAAAGGGCAATTGGTTTGGTTGGAAATACCCAAATAATTCTCGAGGACGGTTGCTGCGATAAAGCAGATTCGATTCGCAATTGCAACGTCGGGCCTCCTGCAAGCAGGAGAGCACTCAGAAAACAGCGCTACATCTTTATCCCCTGTTGCCCGACGCTGATCTCTTTCTGCCCTGGTTACTCACTGGCTGAGCACTGCAGCTTCACACTCTGGCTTCACTCATCACACAAATACCAAGGAAGCTCAAGTCTTTGCCGCCCAGACACAAATATCTTAATTGGTTAATTGCCTTCTAACCATTGCTTCCTTAACAAACATTTGGGCGTAACTTTCGGATGCCTGCTTTACAACATAAACATAAACAGGGCCTCTGAATTGTTTAATTACCCCCCTAACACTTGTGCCCCTTTACACTGGTCATTGTTCTGGTCATCCATCTGTCCTTGCATGGAGATCAGCTCGGAAGGAGGATGGAGGGGAGCATCTTGGAGCCTGCACACGGCATCCTCACATTCCCACAGGGTGGGAC
>NW_011161090.1:0-509 GCF_000146605.3 Meleagris gallopavo | reverse complement strand
CAGTTACTGCATGTCCTGCCTTACAGTTTCCTTCGTCTCACAAAACTGCTTCCGACGACGAACCCAGGGATCCTCAGCGTCGTCCAACGGTTCCTCCTGCAGCTCTGACCAGCTGGCACAGACAGTCTCCGTGCAGTCACACACTGCTGGCTTGGAGGCAGCCCTCTGTTGGTGTTGTGGGCGTTCAGCAGATTGCTTCCTTCTCCTTGATCAGCTGTGCTTTCTGTTGAGAAACTTGACAGCCATTTAAATCAAGAAATTCAGCAAACTCGCATCCACTGCACGCCGTCCTCCTTTGTTACTGGGGCATCCACGTACTGCAGTGAAGTTCCACCATGGGATGGAGGAGCCCAAATCTCAGGCTCACAAGCTGACCGGTTCTCAAAAATCATTGGGCTGCTCTCACAAGCCTGGGTAACACTGTCCAGGTGAACTGAATTTTATTTTCTTTGTTTGTTTGTTTGTTTGTTTTTCCTTCTCCCCATATTGGGGTTTTCTTACGCAAAGGC
>NW_011161089.1:0-613 GCF_000146605.3 Meleagris gallopavo | reverse complement strand
TATTGAGGACAGTGCCAAAAGCCTTACTGAACTCCAGCAAGAATATATCCTGTTCTCTTCCCTGTCCACCAGGCTTTCTATTTCATTGTAGACACTTATCAGCTTGATCAGACCATGGTGAATCCATGCTGATTACAGCATCCGATACCTTCAGACTCTGTGTGCCAGGAAGCAGTTTTCAGGATGCACTGCTCCAGCAGCTCCATACGACTGAAACGTACACTCCAGTAGCTCCCTCGCATCTGCTTCTTGGTCTTCTTAAACAGGAGTGAGATGCACCTTCCCCCAGTCTTTGAGGCACTTCTCCCAGTCACCAACCGACGTTGGTGATCAAGAGTGGACAGCTCCCTCAGCACTCATGGGTGCATCTCATCATGGGACAAATGAGCCTACGGTGTTAGAAATATCCAGTTTGCTCAGGTTTTCCTTGACCCAAAGGTACATCTCGATAGCTCCCGTTTTCAGCCTGGCCTCTGAGCCATGCGATTCACTTGCTGGACACGAAAGAAACAAAGAAGACAATCAGGACCTCAGCATTTTTGCTGTCCCGAGTGACTAACCAGGTCTCCTACTTACTTCAGGAGAACACTCACATGTTCTCTTATTTTCCTTT
>NW_011161088.1:2606-3854 GCF_000146605.3 Meleagris gallopavo | reverse complement strand
GGACGCCCCGTCCATCCCTGGAGGTGTTGGAGGCCAGCGTGGATGGGGCCCTGGGCAGCCTGGGCTGCTGGGACACGGGGAGGTCGGTGGCCCTGCGTGTGGCAGGGGGTCGGAGACTCGTCATCCTCCTCGAGGTCCCTTCCGAGCCGGGCCGTTCTGTCATCCCGTCCTCCTGTCCTTCTGTCCTGCCCAGAGATGCGGGGGACGCCCCGGCCCTTCCCAAGTGAGGCTGGATCAGGCTCTGGCTCTCCCTGTTCAGCGTGGGGGACTTGGAGCGGATCATAGAAGCGCAGAACGTCCCAAGGGAGCCGGAAGGGTGGGCGAGTCCAAGGCCTGACTCCATCCAGGACCTCTGAAACATCAAAATGGCCGACCGCAAGCGGCGTCCCGCTGCTCGACGAGCTCTGTAAAGCAGCTTAGGAGCCCCACAGAAAGGCGCAGATCAGAACCGTGCCAGAAAGAAAGCAAGAATCTCTCACCTCTTTCCAAGAGCCAGAGCTCACCCAGCAATCCACAGGAGGCATCTCCAGGAGGAAACCTGGCCTCTGGGGCTGCCAGCCCTACAATGAGGGGAGGGAGGGGCGCAGCCAGGCTCAGCCCCATCTGGTCCCACACGTGCACCGCTTCCACCTGTGCTTGCAGGGCTGCACCCCTCACCAGCTGCTCCATCGCTGCTTCAGGCCGCCATCTCAGAGTTCCCCTAAAAACATGAAGGAGAAAAAAAAGACAAAAAAAGGAATGAGCGGCAGCCAATGGGGTCTGGTTAAGGGCGAGGGGGTTTCACGGACAGAGCAGCTGGGATGGCCCACACGCTCGGATTCCAGGCTGTCCTCAGTGGCACCTGCCTGTGCGGCAGCGTGTGGCCTTGCGGCTCAGACATCAGTCCCAAAGCCCAAAGGAACAGGGAGGCTGCAGCGTGCGGACTTGGCGCAGCCCCTGTTCTCCTCGAGTCACAGATGGCTGACGTACCGCAGTGCCCCATCGCTGCTGCGGCACCACGCGGGATTGCTGCAGTCGCTGCAGATGGGCAGAAAGGACAAACGGTCTCCGGAAAGCGCTTCCCATACGACTTGCCCGCAGGCGTGGGGCACAAGCCCCATTTGGGGGGCAACGACCCCCACCGTCCCAGCCGTGCGCTGAGGACGCCTCCGCCCCACTGCACACAGCCAGCAAGTGCAGCCCGCAGGCAGCCCTGGCCTCAACCCCATGGGGATGGCGGCAATGGGGCGGGAAAAAGGGGGGAAGGGG
>NW_011161088.1:0-939 GCF_000146605.3 Meleagris gallopavo | reverse complement strand
ACAAATGCAGGAACATGGTTGGGAATGGGGAGAAAAAAGGGGGGAAAGGGGGCGGGAAAGGGACCCTGAGCCCAGGACAAGGAAAGCGGAGCCGCCTTCCGGTAGGGACAGCGGTGTCACTCACTGCTCTCCAAGGATCAGCGCCCAGCCAACGCAGCAACTCAGGGGGGCCCAGAAGGCCAACAGCATCTGGCGCTGGACTCAGCACATCTGGAAGGAGGAAAGAGATCCTCATGTCTGCTCATGTCCACACCTTTCCGAGGAACAGCACACGTTCAACGCGGGAACTCGGGCAGCCCAAAACACCTACAGCATCTGGTGGGGGAGGCGCCGAGCCTGGAAAGTAAGAAGAAAGCTTCACATGCAGGACTGAACAACATGGCGCAAAAAACTATACTGGTGAATCGAGAAACCCCAACTCATGGACAGCACTCAGCACAAGCCTGTTTGGGAGCCTACCTCTTCTTCGGGCATCACACGTAGTCAGAAGGGTGCATTTGGATCCGGGAAACTCCAACGAAGTGCCAACGGGCAACATGGAAAAAAGAGAAGGAAAACAGATGAAAAGGGCAGAAAACGCTGTTGAACCCAAACGGAAAAGAAGACGGCATTGGGACATGGCACTGACAGCCCATCAGCACTGTGGAGACCTGAAGATGGGGAAAGGAAGAACACCCGGTGAAAGCAACGTGAGCACGAGGGACATCCGACACCAAGCCCAGAGCACCTCAGCGAGTGTGTTCAACAGGAGACGTAAGACATGAACGTACCTCGGCACAGAGACTAAGCGTTGGATATTGGCATCCACCTCCAGCTGCGGTTCCCTGCTACGTCCAGCAAGAGCCTGGCTGAAATCCTGGCACCGCTCGCGAGGGCCGCAGTTCCACGCTGCAGCGTTGGGGCACAGGACAAGGAAAGCAGAGACCGCCTTCCGGTAGG
>NW_011161087.1:0-714 GCF_000146605.3 Meleagris gallopavo | reverse complement strand
AAATGCCAAGGATGACGGCCCAGACAATACGGCAGGGAACGCCAAAACTGAATGCGACATGAATGTGGCAACACAAAGCCAAGGGGTCATTAGGCCAAGAGAATGGGGCAAGGAACACAAAAAGAGGAGGACAAGAGAATGTAATAGTGAAAACAGTGCAAGACCAGAGACAAGCAAGACACAGAACAAAGAGGATAGGCAGCCTTCTGGGCACCATGAAGCGCAATTCAGAGCTCTGGGGGGAACCCTATTGTGCCGGGCTCTGGAATGGGTAAACGCTGGCGGGTGTGCATCGCCTTACCTGCTGGGCAGACAATGACCAGTCAGCAAAGTGAGGTTCCGGGGCATGCCGGAAATGCACATTCCACTTCCTTGCTGTATCCACAGAGACCAACACATACTACTCCGTGCAGTTGTTACGGCACTTGGGAGCACCGCAGCTCTGGCTGCCACCTGTTGGACACAATACAGTCATGAAGGCACTGCCCTGCATCCGTGCCTCTTGCACAAACCTGTGCTCCTTGCTCGGAGCACATGGCTGCACTCTGTGCACCATGTTGCTTACCACCAGAGAAGGCTCAGGTACCCAACACCATTTTGGCTTCCATCTTGTCTGATAACTGCTCATTATGCACAGCCCTCATCTTTGCTTTGGTTTGGTGAGGTGGGGACTGCCATTGCTTCCTCAGTCCCACACACCCCTTCCCATCCCCA
>NW_011161086.1:0-656 GCF_000146605.3 Meleagris gallopavo | reverse complement strand
AAACAAAGCAAGAATTAGAAGCCAACAGCAGCGGTGCAGTGGTACCTGAAAGAATTGCTCCATCTTGAACAGCAGAGCAATCCAAGAAGTACGAGGGCATTCCAAACTAGACCACTTGGGACAGATTAACAACTGCAAGCAGTGGGTTCCAAAGTTCCAGACATGAAATCAAACCTGGAAAAACTCTGCACCTTTTCGTCTCTCAATCTTTAGTACACTGTGCATCACAAGGGAAGCAAGTCTTCACACACAGCTGGGAAGCTAAAGACAAGGCTGACAACCCGTGTCAGATCCTGAGACTGCACAAAACTTTGACAGATGATGGATAATTCACAGAGCACATTGCTCTCTCAAAAACTTACTAAGAGAAGGAGATCTCTGAAGTTGCTGTTTTACAGAGCCCTAAGGTGGAGAACGATTGGTGGAGACAGAGAAGGATTAGCCACAGACAACCCAGCCAGCTGTGTGAGCTGTGGCCAATTGCATTTTCAGTCTGTGGCCACTGACAGCTTCTGAGAGCTACTGAGCAAGGCAACCCAGCAGAATTCAGGAGGGAAACCAAGTGAGGTACCTGAGCTCCACTGCCTTTCAACGCCCTGTGGGGAGGGAGAGAGGGGAGAGGTGTCAAACAAACAACAAACACTGGCCTTCATACC
>NW_011161085.1:0-460 GCF_000146605.3 Meleagris gallopavo | reverse complement strand
AGAACGTGCACAGCAGGCTATCGGATCAAATTCGGATTGGCATCACGCTTCCCCCCAGCAGCTCTTTTGCAGGCAGCTCAGCCGTCGTGTTTTTATTCTCTCCTCACCTCTGTCCAACGGTGTTTTTCCTCATCTTCATCCAGCAGGTGTTATTACCTCCGACCTCGTCACTTGCACAGTGCTCCAAGAGCACCGACTGAACAAGCCGAGTACATGCCAGTAAAAATTCCTGCATCAAAAAGGACAAAGATGGCAGGGCAGGACAGAAAGAGGCAGCGTGCATGTTGAAAGGCATTTCAGAGCCTAGTGGCTCTTGCTACAGCACACCTGACTCGTGTTCAAAGCTGAACAGCCACAAGAATACCTGTTTCCATCAGCTGCCGTCATCCAAAACAGCCAGACTCCTGAGGTCACCTGGCCCAAACATTCTGTTTGCTCAGCACTTTCTTCCTGCAAGAGA
>NW_011161084.1:0-479 GCF_000146605.3 Meleagris gallopavo | reverse complement strand
ATACAAGATTTGAGCTATCCTTCTCAAGACACTCACAGATGTCACTTACAGTCAGGATTCTGATGCAGACCTGCTGAAACAGCCAAAGCAAGGTGCATTAAATGCCTGCTTATCAATGCCTCTACTAGAACGCACTCCTGTATCTAAATATGCACAGAAATATTTATGGATTTTAGTTTTTTGTCTATATTCATGTCTATTTCATGTATGTATAATAGATAATTTTATACAATTTATGTGATTTATATCACTATATAATGACTGTATTTATAATATGTGCACACATGTATGAATTCTGTTCTTCTTCTACTGACCAGGGATAACTACCTGTGGGAAAACACTCCCAAGTCTGCCAACAGAGTGCTGTTCACAAGGTCCCATCCAAGCCCGCAGTTCAAGTGGACAATGCAGTTGTGACAACAGCAGCAGGTGAGCTGCTAAGGTGGAAACTCGACCTTTTCAACGTAACAGCTGGGTAA
>NW_011161083.1:0-409 GCF_000146605.3 Meleagris gallopavo | reverse complement strand
AAAAAAACTGTTCAGAGCAGCAGCTGTGGAACAAGGTAAGTGGCATGAGAACCAAGGACACCTTTTAGAAGAGGAAAGAACATCTCACGGGCTCTGACCGGCCAAGCGCCTGTGTGAACGGTCGAAGTGTTTTGCAGAATGCTCTGCTAACGTGTATAAATAGAGTAGTGCTTAAAGTAAAGCAGACTAATAGCTTTTGACCACATTGGTGTGCTGTTATGTCTCTAGCACGTCCTGAGAGTCCGGAGTCTTCCCCTCAGTGGGAGGCTCAGCAGTCCCTCCAGTAATAGCTACATGGCCTACTGATGTTGTGGCCAACACTCCGATCTTCACTGCTAAAGGGACCCCCATCACGTCCCTGTGGCAGATCAGGACACTCCTTTGGTGCCTGATATTATTATGCAGCCGC
>NW_011161082.1:0-674 GCF_000146605.3 Meleagris gallopavo | reverse complement strand
GGTGCCTGCATCAGATGTCCGTGGCTGAGAGGCTCTTCCAGAAGAAGAAGAAGGCAGCAGCACCTTATGCTCACACTGCAGTACAGATGCAACAGGAGCAGAAACAAACCGGGAAGCTCTGGGTTCCTCCCGGGAAGGCAAAACTGCACAGAGATGCACCAGCTGTGTTTGGCAGTGCCCTCCCACCCTCACATTTCCTGCTCCCCCTCCTCCTCCGATCCCACAGCTGAGCCAGGAGCTGCCCAGTGCCGCAGAGCACCGTGCAAAGCTGTGCTGGGACCTCCTCCCCTTCCTCTCCTGCAGCTCGGCGCGCAGCCTCGCCTCCTCCTCTGGCAGAGCTGCTGATCCCACGCGTGCCATCGGGATGCTCCTCTAACCCAGAGCTCCTTCCCACCCTGCCAAGAAAAAGCAAACCAACCCCCCGCCACCGGCACGGCTCCGCAGCAGGGAATGCACACAGCTTCACGCCGCTCCCCTTCACCCTGTCCTACCTAAGAGACCCACAGGAGCACTGATCTGGAAATTGGTACAAAACACAGCAGCGCCACTTTGAAATGCAAGTTGTGTTTTCGTTGTCAGGGGTATTACAGCCCAAAGGTTGTCATAAAGTTCATGTAAAGGAGGATAAAATACAGGTGTTCTGTGCACAAAAGCAAAGAGGAAAGGCTAGTGTT
>NW_011161081.1:0-485 GCF_000146605.3 Meleagris gallopavo | reverse complement strand
CAGCAGCAAACAAAGGGACAATCCTCAGCAGACAGGCCTTCCACCCACAGCACAGCTCAGCACGTTCTGCCATCAGAAAAGCAAGGCCTCCTGTCACGCTCAGCTAGTTCCCTTCTCAGTGCATTCTAGCACCACTGATACCTACTGTTATCCTCCTGCAGAGTGCCATCACACTGGCAGCATCAAAAGGAAGAAGCCCACACAACAGAGCATACCGCAGTGCACCCATGCTCCAAACGTCTGCCTAAAAAATAAAAGGACAAGTTTACAAACCTGAAGCACCTCCAATGGCTACTGACAGATTGCATTGTCTGCCCTTGCCAAAGGCTACATATAGCCCATGAAAAGCTGGCTCTTTCCCTCCGCAAAAAAACCTTATGGTCCCAAAGAAAGCACATAACCCTCATTCAAACGTTCCTCCACTCAACTTAAAGCACTACTAAAACCCATATCTTCATCTCAGCTCATCACCCTGCTGCAGAACC
>NW_011161080.1:0-431 GCF_000146605.3 Meleagris gallopavo | reverse complement strand
CGGGTGCCTGTCCTGAGGAGAAGAGCAGCTACGTTTCCCAGGGGCTTTGCGGTCAGCGAGGAGATATAACTCCCGGCAAGGTCACCTGATGCTCTCTTCTTTGCCTGCGCTGCTTCGCTTGCGCTTCTCTGCCTGCGCTTCTCTGCCTGCGCTTCTCTGCCTGCGCTTCTCGCCTGCGCTTCTCTGCCTGCGCTTCTCATATCAGCGTTGTGGTAAGGCCGATCCACCATCAATTTCACATTCTCTCTCCTTATAAAATTCTGTTGATACCATATTTAGTAAATTACTTTGTTTTACCTCAGATTGTTGCCACTCTTTTCAATTATTTCGGGGTCCCTTATTTTTTTTTCCGGGGGCGCGGATCCGCGGATCCCTCCGCCCTTCTAGTCACGGAACCGGGCCGAACCAGCCCGTAAACCGTTGACAAAAGG
>NW_011161079.1:0-759 GCF_000146605.3 Meleagris gallopavo | reverse complement strand
GAAGTCAAATACTGTATGTGGTAGCGGCGTGTTTTAGAAACATTACTACTGAATTAGGTGATTCATTCTTTCTCGCAAAACTGTGCCAGTCGGTAAGTGTTCCAAACAATGCGGGATTAGAAAACATATCGTAGAGTTGTTCTGCTAGGATAAGAAACTGCCAGCGAAAGAAGAACAGATTTAGCAAACATCAAAGAAGGCAGGGCCTCTCCACAAGGCCGGACTGCCTCACTCCGTGAGAAGGCTGGGACGTGACAGGCAGGCACCAAGACACTGCCCTGTCTTTCTCCCGAGCTCATCTTTGTGGGAAGAAGGACAAGCAGATATCCGCAAAATAATGATCAGGTGTGGAATAAGTTAATGAATTAACTTCAGATTGACGCTTAGGCAGCAACCATTGATGTTTGTCCAGTGTTTCCATGTTTGCCCAGTGTTTGTGTGTTTAGTGAAGCGTTGAGAAGATTGTGGACCTAAAGAAATCAGCCAGTGAGGAACCAGGGGAGAAAGAGATCAGCGTCGGGGAGTAGGGAAGAAAAGACGTCACGCTGTTTTTCGGGGTGCTCTCCTGCTTGCAGGAGGCCCAACATTGCAATTGCGAATAGAATCTGCTTTATCAGAGAAACCGTCCTAGAGAATTATTTGGGTATTTCCGACACCTTCCTTCCCACTGCTTCCCTCCTCCCTCCCTCCCTCCCCTCCCTCCCTCCCTCCATCCCTCCCGACCAGCTCGGCTCTCAGTGCACTGTCCGGACCTCCGTC
>NW_011161078.1:0-489 GCF_000146605.3 Meleagris gallopavo | reverse complement strand
CCGGGCGTCTGGAATGGGTAACGGCTGGCGGGTGTGCATCGCCCTTACCTGCTGGGCAGACAATGACCAGTCAGCAAAGTGAGTTCCGGGGCATGCCGGGAAATGCACATTCCACTTCCTTGCTGTTTCCACCCGAGACCAACACATCTCTCCGTGCAGTTGTTACGGCACTTGGGAGCACCGCAGCTCTGCTGCCACCTGTTGGACACAATACAGTCATGAAGGCACTGCCCTGCATCCGGGCCTCTTGCACAAACCTGTGCTCCTTGCTCGGAGCACATGGCTGCACTCTGTGCACCATGTTGCTTACCACCAGAGAAGGCTCAGGTACCCAACAACATTTTGGCTTCCATCTTGTCTGAGAACTGCTCATGATGCACAGCCCTCATCTTTGCTTTGGTGAGGTGGGGACTGCCATTGCTTCCTCAGTCCCACACACCCCTTCCCATCCCACACTGCCATGGGAGATCAGGTTCTGGACCACCTGAG
>NW_011161077.1:0-822 GCF_000146605.3 Meleagris gallopavo | reverse complement strand
GTCACAACAGTGACGCAGAGGATGGATGCCGGCTCATTTATTGGGCGTCCCAACAAGGAATCAACGACTTCCAGCCAAACGAAGCAACTTTCTGACATCGGGTCTGCAACGTTACGGGTAGAGCCCTTTGGAACAGGACTTGTTTCCGCATCACCTGCTTGAAGATGCATTCGGGCGACGGCCACTAAAGGCAAACGAGTAAGATTGCATTGAGAGCAAAGAAAAGAGAAAGCAGAGAGGGCTCAGCACTCCCAGCCGGGACGGGCAGCAGGCTGCCGGTGCCAGCGTCACAATGGGCAGCAGCCAGCACCGGCCACGCTGTCATCGCGTCGCCGTGGCGACGTTTGTGACACGGGCACCCGGGAGGGGTATAAAGGCAGAGCGCGGCGGTGGGTCCCGCATCCTGAAGGAGCATCTGGCAGAGAACAGACGCATCTGAAGGATGAGCTCCGGCATGGCTGGCGCCAACAAGGAGCGACCCGCCGGCGCGAGGCGGAACAGGAGGAGCGAGGTCGGCCCCGCAGCGGGGCGTGCCTCCAGTCCGACGTGCACCGACACCAAAGGTACACGGGTCCACGGCCAGCACAGGAGCGGTGCTGCAACCAACCTCGGCACGGAGACGGCACTTTCCATCTGCCGCCTGGCTCCCGCCTGGCAGCGGTAGCGGTGCCGGGAAGCGGCAGGTGCAGAGTGTGACCCGCTTTTCCTTTGCCTTCCAGAGCGAGTCGCCGTCTGGGATGCGGTGGCCGCCTACGTACGGGAGCAGCTCCTGGGGCAGAAGGTGTGTTGGCTGTCGGGTTCCTCCTCTCCCTGTCCAGCTCA
>NW_011161076.1:0-548 GCF_000146605.3 Meleagris gallopavo | reverse complement strand
ATGTTGGTTTTCCTCGGTTTGTTTTCCATGTTGTTTTTCTGTGGTTTCTGCCTTGGTTTCCTGCTCCTTCTGCATTGCAATGCATTGGGTTTTTTTTCCAGGGTTGTTTTATTTTCCCTTTTGTTTCTATTCTTGGAACTGCTTTTTCCTTTCCTGAGCGTATTCCCCTCTGTTTGTGAGGATTTCAAGTGATTTTGCTTTGCTCTCCTTGGCTTTTTTTTACGTACTCGTTCTTTTCTTTTGCTGGTTTTTCCTGGCTTTGGTTTGCTCTTTGGTTATTGTTGGTATTGGGGCCTTGCACTGCTGTTAAATTTTGGTTCTTTCTTTCCATTGTTAAGCACTGGTGAGCTTTGTTCTCTCTTTACTTTGCTAGGATTCTTTGCTTTGCCATGCTAGTGTATTGAATTCATTGGCTTTCCTCTTGTATTTCTCATCCTCGCTTTGCTTTGCTTCGTTTTCATTCCTTGTTTTGTTTTGTTCTTTTTTATTTTTATTTTTTCTGTAGTGAGGCTTTTTGTTTGCTTTGCATTGTCTTTGTTTCCTATTTC
>NW_011161075.1:0-847 GCF_000146605.3 Meleagris gallopavo | reverse complement strand
TGTGAAGTTATTTAGGAGCCTTTTAGCTCTGAACGCTAAAGAGGAATCAAGAGGAATCCAGAAGTTTTCAGGTGAAGAAAACTGGGATAAATTGCTTTTATTTCTTGCTTTTATTTACATTTCAAGCGCCAGGTCCTGCGCTTTGGTCATGACAACCCCGTGCCAGCTTCTCCAGGATTCGGCTGAGGTAGAATTCCAACCGCCCACTGATTCTAGAACGTTGGGGTGGCATGGTGGAATCTTCTGGACCTGTGACCAGTGCTCTTGCCTCCCCACCCTGTCCGTCATGGTGGAGCAGCCTGGTGGCCCCTATGATGTCATAAGTGGCTGGAATGAGGGCAGGAGCAGTGCGTGCTGCGTCCCTTCATTGGAGCGCTTGAGCTCTGCCTGAGTAGCTCGCTTGTTGCACTTGTGCACCAACTGAGTACCTTGTTTTTGTCATCCTCTTGTGCAGCATCTTGTAGGTAAGCTGAGACAGTGTGGGAGAGACGGGTGGGCAGTGAGGGCTTGAGAAGTGCTGGCTGGCGGAGCTCATAGTGTCGTATTGCTCACTCTTGTCCATCAGAAGTAATTTTCACCCAGTCCATGCATTCCAAAACAATCCCTAAAGGTGGCATTTGTCCCCTGGATTTTCCCTCGTCGCCGTTGCTAAATTGTGCAAGCTCACTGACCGGCTCTTTCTCTCTCCTCTCCTCTCCCCCTCTGCCTGCTGGCCTGGTGCAGCTTTTGCTCGTGGAAGATCAGAGCAAAGTGACAAGGAACGGCTGCAGATTCAAGGGATTGGTCTACGTTGTTCTGATCTCTTGCCAGGTACGTGCCATGTTTTGTCCCCCCACATGCTTTAGCA
>NW_011161074.1:0-684 GCF_000146605.3 Meleagris gallopavo | reverse complement strand
GTTTGTCAGCCTCAGGTGGGGCTCTGCTTCTCCTGGGCACCCCACGCCCTGGTCAGCGTGGGCAGGACTGGACAGGACATCCCCCGCCTTTGGGGGAGCCCGCTTTGATTTTTGGTGGCAGACTCTGCAAGGATCCAGTCCTCCTGAGCACCAGTGGCACAGCAGCAGAGGTGCGCTCCTGGGGGCAGGCTGGTCTCGGAGCTGGAGGGAGCTTTCAGCGCGCCCTGCTGTTCTTCCTCGCCACTTGGAGGCCGCGCTGCCTGTGCTGGAGCCAGCTCCGATGCTTTTCCCTTCTCTTCTTGAGGCTCCTTTTGGGCAGAAGAGGCCCCCGGGATCGCTGGCAGCTGACTGAAAGGACAGAGTGGGAGAGGTCTGCCTGAGTGGGTGCCGGCTTTGGGGCTGTATCCTGCAACCCCGAGCCAGGACCCTCGGCTGCAAGGCAGCCTTCCCCACGCACAGCTCTCGGGTTGTGCCGGTGCTTTCCTGAGGGCTGGAGAGGGGCCAGCCCTGTGAACTGGGGGCTCCCGGCAGCCCCATGCCACCCCTCCACGCGCTGCGCTCACGTGCCCTGAACGGTGACTGCCTGGGGTTGGGGAATGGGCTCTTGTCGGGTTGGGGAAACACCCCGTGCAGATCCTACGCTGAGCCTGCAGTCTCACCTTGCCTTCCTCTTGTCCTCACTTC
>NW_011161073.1:0-498 GCF_000146605.3 Meleagris gallopavo | reverse complement strand
CGATTCCGATGCCGACAAGTGCGAATTCAGCCTCCTGCACTACCTGCGAGTGGGGGGTTTTTTCTGCGCAGTCCTGAAAGGATCTCTCCCCACTTTCTGAAACGCTCTCCCTGAGAGCACTACAGCTGTCGCTCCTCGAACTTGCAAATGCCTTATTAGAGCTTGTTTTCCCTTCCACTCTTTTCCTCTCTCAATGCAGATGTGTAGCAGTGGAAAACCTGACTAGCATGAATTGTGGCTCGAAATAAAGGCAGAGACATAGTATTCAGAGGTATGCGTAGTGCATTCTGCATGTAGCCAAGGCGAAGTGCAAACCGCTCCTTTCCGATGTGCACACAGGAGCCCGCTCACTCGTCGGAGAAAAGCAGCCGGCTGAAGTGGCCCGTTCTCGGCAAGCGAGAAACATGAGACCGCTGCTGACGGCTGAAAGCGGAGTTCGGGGAGAAACGCGATTTCTCCGGCCAGCTACCGGCAAAGTCTCCGGAGCGGTTCAGCGCG
>NW_011161072.1:0-549 GCF_000146605.3 Meleagris gallopavo | reverse complement strand
CATTTTACTGCGGAAAGACCATTTCGATCCAGAATATATGCCATTGGCCCTCACAAACACCGATTGCCTCACAAAGATGTGGCACATCCCACCAGAAAGACCATTTCTAGCCCCCAAAAGATGGCATTTACTCCCAGAAACACCAGCTTTCTCACACATTCCTCACTTTCCCCCCACATAAGACCTTTTCACCCAGAAATGACAGTTCTCTTAGGAATACCTCCCAATTCCCCCTAATCTGCTACACTACACTCCGCACTATGACACTTTCTCCCCAAACTAGGACACTTTCTCCCAGAAAGGCCGCTTTTTCCCCCCAAAGTACACCGTTGGCTTCCAAAAAGAACACATTCTCCCCAAGAAATACCACCCTTCTCCAATACAATGACATTACCTCCCAGTAATGCTACCTTGGGCCCAAACATTGGACAGCTTCTCCCACAAGTACTACTTTTCCATCCAAAAGAGGACATCTTCTCCCCAAAGAATGCTATTTTCTCCCGGAAACAAAGCAGCTTTCTCATTAATGGGTGGCATTTTCCAACCAAC
>NW_011161071.1:0-492 GCF_000146605.3 Meleagris gallopavo | reverse complement strand
AGCTCCAGTCATTTGGCCGCCACGAGCACGTTGCCGTGTGCTGGATTCTCAGCTGTTTCTGCCACGCTCTCATTTCTGTCTACTAACAGCACACTGAAAGGAAAGCAAAATAAACCGAGGGACCACACTCCATCATAACCCAAGGCAAGGAAGGCTGAGACAGAGAGCAATCTTAGGTGAAATCGCTCCTTATCTGAAACGCCATCTCAAGCTTCCTGTGCTCACCCTCAACGATTATCACAGAAGGCCACTTTGCTGGGTTTTTTTTATGTTAGCTTGATTGTTTGAGCTCTTGCCCAGCCCAGGCATGGGAACTAGTTCCGATGCAACCTGCAGAGCCGATGCCAGAAGAAACAAACTGCAATCATAGGCAGAACGACAGGGATGTGAGGCCCAGGCCCAAGATCGCTTTCTCAAGTCAAGCCCTTAAGCTTAACTCAAAAAGGCGTCTGGAGTCAAAGACAGGGCTGCCTGGCTCAGCCAGGAGCTGCT
>NW_011161070.1:0-803 GCF_000146605.3 Meleagris gallopavo | reverse complement strand
GAGCAGAGGGATGGGGATCTCCTCTCTTCGCCCGCTGACTGCGCATCTTTGGATGTGTCAATGGTTTACGGGCTGGTTCGGCCCGGTTCCGTGACTAGAAGGGCGGAGGGATCCGCGGATTCTCGCCCCTAGATATAAAGAAAATAGGGGACCCCGAAATAATTGAAAACAGTGTCAACAATCTGAGGTAATACTAAGTGATTTCCTAAATATGGTATCAACAGAATTTTATAAGGAGAGAGAATGTGAAATTGATGGTGGATTGGCCTTACCATAACGCTGAGATGAGAAGCGCAGGCAGAGAAGCGCAGGCAGAGAAGCGAGCATCAGGTGACCTTGCCGGGAGTTATATCTCCTCGCTGACCGCAAAGCCCCCTGGGGAAACGTAGCTCTTCTTCTCCTCTGGACAGGCACCCGGAACTTGAGCATCAGCAGTCAAACCCCCAGTGCATTGCATGATGTATGATGTGGAATACTGATAATGAAAAATCATGAAACCATGACAGGGTGCAGCCAGGATACGGGTCTGTGGGACTGAGGAAGCAATGGCAGTCCCCACCTCACCAAAGCAAAGATGAGGGCTGTGCATAATGAGCAGTTCTCAAACAAGATGGAAGCCCAAAAATGTTGTTGGGTACCTGAGCCTTCTCTGGTGGTAAGCAACATGGTGCACAGAGTGCAGCCATGTGCTCCGAGCAAGGAGCACAGGTTTGTGCAAGAGGCCCGGATGCAGGGCAGTGCCTTCATGACTGTATTGTGTCCAACAGGTGGCAGCAGAGCTGCGGTGCTCCCAAGTGCCGTAA
>NW_011161069.1:0-660 GCF_000146605.3 Meleagris gallopavo | reverse complement strand
AGGGCACTGGTGCCATGCCAGGCTTTGTCTCACGCTGCAACACGATGCCTGTGTGTGCTGAAGCGGTTGAAGGCTACACGGGGTGAATTTATTGGCTCAGTTCCTGGGCACGGGGGCACGCTTGGTGCAGCTGATGGCTGCGGCTGTGCTGTGCTGGGCCTTGGTGCTGCAGCGTGGCACTTAGTCAAGTTGGATCTACTTGATCTTCAGTGACAGTAGCAATAACAAGAACCAGCATGAATTGAGGTTTGCTTTGTGAATGGCAGCATGGCGTGCTCCTTGGTGCTGAACATTGCCTGCGTTGTTTTCCAGGACTGTGGAGTACTTGATGAGACACTTGGCTCGTCTAGCTGGGAGCTCCTCGGTCACCAACATGCACGCTAAGAACTTAGCGATAGTGTGGGCTCCAAACCTCTTAAGGTAAACTTCTGGTTCCGTTTCAACACAACGCTTCCATCTGTTCTCCAGTTAAGAAAAGCAATCCTCCCTTTCTCTCCATCAACTGTGCTCTTCTCCTGTAAAATCTGTAGTAAGTGGCTGACAGCAGAGCAGGAGCCTGGACTGTTCTCCAAGCCCACGGGCACAATTTCTAGATGACCATTCCTGCTCTCTTGCTTAGATGGGACTGGTGTGTCCTTGATCAGCCAGGAGAATCTCTTC
>NW_011161068.1:0-498 GCF_000146605.3 Meleagris gallopavo | reverse complement strand
TAAAGCAACATGGTGCACAGAGTGCAGCCATGTGCTCCGAGCAAGGAGCACAGGTTTGTGCAAGAGGCCCGGATGCAGGGCAGTGCCTTCATGACTGTATTGTGTCCAACAGGTGGCAGCAGAGCTGCGGTGCTCCCAAGTGCCGTAACAACTGCACGGAGAAATGTGTTGGTCTCTGTGGAAACAGCAAGGAAGTGGAATCTGCATTTCCCGGCATGCCCCGGAACCTCACTTTGCTGACTGGTCATTGTCTGCCCAGCAGGTAAGGGCGATGCACACCCGCCAGCGTTTACCCATTCCAGAGCCCGGCACAATAGGGTTCCCCCAGAGCTCTGAATGGTGCCCAGAAGGCTGCCTATCCTCTTTGTTCTGTGTCTTTCTTGTCTCTGGTCTTGCACTGTTTTCACTATTACATTCTCTTGTCCTCCTATTTTTGTGTTCCTTGCCCATTCTCTTGGCCTAATGACCCTTGGCTTTGTGTTGCCACATTCATGTCGG
>NW_011161067.1:0-499 GCF_000146605.3 Meleagris gallopavo | reverse complement strand
TTTTGGCCTCCTGCACACTCGGTGGTCATCTGTGCTTTGCCATGACGGTGTGTTCTTCGCTTTTTCATGTTGCTGCAGAGGCTGTAGCTGCATGGGTTGATGTTGGTTTCCTCGGTTTGTTTTCCATGTTGTTTTCTGTGGTTTCTGCCTTGGTTTCCTGCTCCTTCTGCATTGCAATGCATTGGGTATTTTTCCAGGGTTGCTTTATTTTCCCTTTTGTTTCTATTCTTGGAACTGCTTTTCCTTCCTGAGCGTATTCCCCTCTGTTTGTGAGGATTTCAAGTGATTTTGCTTTGCTCTCCTTGGCTTTTTATTACTTACTCGTTCTTTCCTTTTGCTGGTTTTTCCTGGCTTTGGTTTGCTCTTTGGTTCTTGTTGGTATCGGGGCCTTGCATTGCTGTTAAATTTTGGTTCTTTCTTTCCATTGTTAAGCACTGGTGAGCTTTGTTCTCTCTTTACTTTGCTAGGATTCTTTGCTTTGCCATGCTAGTGTATTGAA
>NW_011161066.1:0-637 GCF_000146605.3 Meleagris gallopavo | reverse complement strand
GCTCATTATGCACAGCCCTCATCTTTGCTTTGCTTTGGTGAGGTGGGGACTGCCATTGCTTCCTCAGTCCCACACACCCCTTCCCATCCCACACTGCCATGGCAGATCAGGTTCTGGACCACCTGAGGACCCAAACAGCCAGGAGTCTTTGGGTCCTGACGAGATGAGTCCCAGAGTTCCGAGGGAATTCACCGCTGCAGTCACCGAGCCACTCTCCATGGTATTTCACAAGTCGAGGCAGTCAGGTACAAGTCCCTGGTGAGGAGAAAAAAGGTGACAGCACACCTCTTAGGAAGGATAGAAAGTGTGACGCGGGCAACTACCAGCATGTCAGTCTCACCTCTGTGCTGGTCACGGATCATGGAGCAGATCATCCTGGAAGTGACTCTCAAGCACACATTCCAGTGCGTCACCACCCTGTGCGTGAAAAGCTGCCTCCTAAGAACCAACCTAAACCTCCCCTGTCTCACTTGAAAACCATTTCCCCTTGTCCTATCGCTATCCACCCTCCTAAACAGCCGTTGCCCCCTCCTGCTTATGCGCTCCCTTCGAGTCTTGGAAGGCTGTCATGAGCTATCTCCAGAGCTTTCTCTTCTCCCACAGAAACAATCCCAGTTCCCTCAACATTTCTTTCTAA
>NW_011161065.1:0-544 GCF_000146605.3 Meleagris gallopavo | reverse complement strand
AGAGGGCCGCTCTGCTCCCCTCGCAGATGCAGAGACCGCAGGCCCTCAGTGCCTCGTGCCCAGCTCCTCCTCTCTGGGGTGTCAGCTCTGTTTAGGGACTGCTTTAATGGCTTTGGTTTGGGAAAGCGGAGCTGGGTGGTGCCTGGGAGGTGACAGTCTCCTCTGGGGGGAAAAAAGGAGAGGGCCGAGGACCCGCCAGTGCTCTTGCCATGCCCTGGGGTGGGAGCACTTGTGGGAACATGGCACCCAGCACCTTAGATTTGATGAGGACGGCGTGCGGTCGGGAGGAGAGGCAGTGCTGAGCTGGTGGAACGGTTTCACACGTCAGAGCTTTTGGGTGATGGTGGGCTGGGGATTTTCCCATCACGTGTGGGTTGCGTGTGGATGGAGAGGGACTGGCAGCTGCTTTACCTTTCTTGCCCCGGCCAAGACGTGGCAAAAGCCTTTTGGAGGCCCTGCAGGGTTTCCCGGGCGGTGGTTTGGGTGCAAACTCCCGCTGAAACCTGTACAAAAGGAGAAGACGCGGTGTGAGCCAGGGCTCCAG
>NW_011161064.1:0-930 GCF_000146605.3 Meleagris gallopavo | reverse complement strand
AGATGAGTGACGATGGGTGAAAGTTGACTTCCTTCTACGGGCCAGCGCTCGATGATGTTACTGGAGGCATACGGTCGTGAGGTGCAGGTCCGTCCTATGTTCCATCAGTCCCATGCAGACCATCACCGGGTGTTACACATGATCTGACAGTAACACTGGAACGTTTTGATGACATTTCATTCCTTCCGGTGATCGTGAAGGCTCAAAGACTCACGGGGGAGAAATACAGATGTTTCAGAGGTACCAAGAGGGGAAGGTCTGCCCTCCAGGGCAACATACAGGCCGTGTTTCTATCCTGGGTCAACACTTCCGCTTGTACAGGGGCACGTCCTGGCCGCCTGTACCACACTTTCTGGCTGGATGTTTGCGGCTGCATAATAATATCAGGCACCAAAGGGGGTGTCCTGATCTGCCATAGGGACACGATGGGAGTCCCTTTAGCAGTGAAGATCGGAGTGTTGGCCACAACATCAGTAGGTGATGTACCTATTACTGGAGGGACTCCTGAGCCTCCCCATCTCCAACCATCTCCCCCAAGGTGCAAGTAGGCCACACCACCTGGATCCTACCTGCACCTTCCAAGGCCATTTCATTCTATGGGTGCCAGGATCTAAGTTCTCAGGGGCAGGGAGCAGAAGATTATTCTCGTTAGCTATCTGGGGTCTTACCTGATGATCAGTGCCCATCATTTGGATCTAAGTGGGGTGGCCCACGTTGTCTGCAACATTCTCAGGGCACTGGGTCTGCCGTCTCGGGGTCTTTCATTCAGGTCCCGCAAGGTTTCATACAGTCTTTTTGTCCACCCCTGCAGGGACTGGGAGTCTGTCTTCAGGGCAGCCTTAAGAATACCGTTATGACGTTCGATGAGACCTGCTCCCATTGGATTATATGGCAGGTGGAATCGCCATTCGATGTGATTTTCTTCTGCCC
>NW_011161063.1:0-715 GCF_000146605.3 Meleagris gallopavo | reverse complement strand
CCCTCTGCTCTGCGCTGGTCAGGCCTCACCTGCAGTGCTGCGTCCAGATGTGGAGTCCTCAGTGCAGGGAGACATGGAGCTGTGCGAGTGCATCCAGAGTACAGCCACAAACACGAACCCAAGGATGGAACCCCTCTCCTGTAAGCAAGGAGAGCTGGGCTGTTCAGCCTCCTGGAGAAGTGAAGGCTCCAAGGGAACCTGGTAACAGCCTTTCAATACCTAAAGGAAAGAACAAGGGACAATTGAGGTGAAATCTAAGGAAAATGTCTTCTACAGTGAGGGTGCTGAGGCAGCGGCACAGGTTGCCCGAGACATGGTGGATGTGCTGGCCCTTTCAAGGTGAGCCTGGCTCAGACTCTGAGCAACTTGATCTAGCTGTGGATGGTCAGCATGGGGGAGTCGGATCACATCGCAAACCTACCTGCATACAAGCAGCGCACCAACATGGGGTGCATGATGTTCATTACCTGCTGGACACATCTCACACCACTGACTGGAGGAGCCCAGGCAATCCTTCAACTCCATCAGGCTGCAAAATGAAATCAGAAGAGACGCAGAACATAATTTAAAACACAACAAGGATGCACACAATGACCCTTAAAAAAACACCCAACCGCATGGATGCAATTAGCACATAGCCCTATTAATTACAGCCATCCAGCTTGAGATCCTCCAGAAAAGCAAGAGCTCACAGCTCTGAAATCAAGCAGGAATC
>NW_011161062.1:0-599 GCF_000146605.3 Meleagris gallopavo | reverse complement strand
CGCAACGCTGCCAAGGCCGCAGGGAGAGCTTGCCACTGGGACTGGAAAGTAGCCAGGGATGCAAGCAGGGTTCTCATCAGAAACCTTTCTCGTTGCCAGCTCAACCGCCTTCTGAAGGACACCAGCATTGGCCCCAGTTTCCTTGGGTGTGCAACCACAGCCTTCAGGTACGGGTGGCAACCCAGGGTCCCTAGTCAGATGCCACCACTCGCCGTCCCACCACACTTCTGCTCTGTCACCACCAAGACCTGCTCCCTGCTGTCATTCTCCCTCACCACCTCAGCCCTTGGAGCCTCCCCTCGCCGCCGGCCCCCTAACCCTCGGGTCACGCTGCTGACCAAAGAACGACTCCACAGTCTCCCCTTGCCCACGGCTTCCGGAAAAAAAGCCACACTTTCAGTGGAGGCAGGAGTGGAAGGGAGCCCCAGCTTGGCCTGTCGGGGGAATAGCGAGCATGCGTTCACGGAGAGACGCTCACGTTCAGAAGCCGCAAAGCCTGTCGACCTTGGAGCAATGAGGTGCAGAAGCCGGGTGCTCAGGCATGGCTTTCCGTCTTGCAGGTCCGTGAGGCAAGGCGACAACACAGGGGTGGACCTCGT
>NW_011161061.1:0-821 GCF_000146605.3 Meleagris gallopavo | reverse complement strand
GAATGCAGGACGTCTTCCACCAGCTGCCCGCTCCTCACTACAGGTCAGTGCTGCCCTCAGCCTGCTGAGCTCAGCCCTGCTGCACTTCAGAGGGCACTGGTGCCATTCCAGGCTTTGTGTCACGCTGCAACACGATGCCTGTGTGTGCTGAAGCGGTTGAAGGCTACACGGGGTGAATTTATTGGGTCAGTTCCTGGGCACGGGGGCACGCTTGGTGCAGCTGATGGCTGCGGCTGTGCTGTGCTGGGCCTTGGTGCTGCAGCGTGGCACTGAGTCAAGTTGGATCTACTTGGTCTTCAGTGACAGTAGCAATAACAAGAACCAGCATGAATTGAGGTTTGCTTTGTGAATGGCAGCACGGCATGCTCCTTGGTGCTGAACACTTGCCTCTCTTGTTTTCCAGGACACTGGAGTACCTGATGAGACACTTGGCTCATCTAGCTGGGAGCTCCTCCATTACCAACATGCATGCTAAGAACTTAGCCATCGTGTGGGCTCCAAACCTCTTAAGGTAAACTTCTGGTTCTGTTTCAACACAACGCTTCCATCTGTTCTTCAGTTAAGAAAAGCAGTCCTCCCTTTCTCTCTGTTAAATGTGCTCTTCTCCTGTAAAATCTGTAGTAAGTGGCTGACAGCAGAGCAGGAGCCTGGACTGTTCTCCAAGCCCACGGGCACAATTTCTAGATGACCATTCCTGCTCTCTTGCTTAGATGGGACTGGTGTGTCCTTGATCAGCCAGGAGAATCTCTTCAGTGGCATCACTGATTGCCCACTGCGGAAGTCTCCAGAGCCCAATTTGACAGCTTAGGGCTGCAGCAATT
>NW_011161060.1:0-495 GCF_000146605.3 Meleagris gallopavo | reverse complement strand
ACTCCGGAGCGGTTCAGCGCGAATGCCGCTTTCTACGCGTGAGAGCGAAGGAGTGCGATTCCGATGCCGACAAGTGCGAATTCAGCCTCCTGCACTACCTGCGAGTGGGGTTTTTTCTGCGCAGTCCTGAAAGGCTCTCTCCCCACTTTCTGAAACGCTCTCCCTGAGAGCACTACAGCTGTCGCTCCTCGAACTTGCAAATGCCTTATTAGAGCTGGTTTTCCCTTCCACTCTTTTCCTCTCTGAATGCAGATGTGTAGCAGTGGAAACCTGACTAGTATGAATTGTGGCTCGAAATAAAGGCAGAGACATAGTATTCAGAGGTAGGCGTAGTGCATTCTGCGCTCCTTTCCGATGCGCGCACAGGAGCCCGCTCACTCGTCGGAGAAAAGCAGCCGGCTGAAGTGGCCCGTTCTCGGCAAGCGAGAAACACGAGACCGCTGCTGACGGCTGAAAATGGCATTCGGGGAGAAACACAAATTCTCGGCCAGCTAC
>NW_011161059.1:0-546 GCF_000146605.3 Meleagris gallopavo | reverse complement strand
GGTTCTCCTTCCCGCTGATCTTCGCCAGGAAGTCATAGTAGAACTTGATGTGCACTCCTGTTCCCTCGATGAGGAGCACTCCTATGTCCTTCAGGACAAAGGCGATGTCCTCCCCCTTCCTCAGGCAGTGGGAGACGAGGGACGTTGTGCCAAAATATGCAGGCCTTCCCAGTCTGCCGGCTCACAGCTGCGGCCGCGGCCACCTCAGCGTATTTGAGGGCCTCCAGCTCCTTGTGGCCTGGAAAACCACACGGCAGAGTTTGTCGTGCTGGAAGCGGCTCTTCCATGGCTGCTTCCCAAGTGCTGCTCATTGCAGTCGCCACCCAGGACAGCCCCGTATTCGGACGGGCTCCATGGAGGGAGGGTGAGGTTTGCTTTTGAGAATGGGGGCGCTGGCTCCGTTTGTGCCGTCTTTCTTGTGCAGCAAGAAAGGGTTTCAGCCTCCTCCTACCTGGCAGGTAATCCTTGTTAGCCGTGAGGTTACGGATGCCCGCAAGGTTCCTGGCCAGGTGAAACGCAGGCCACTGGAAAATCACGGTCCCATCC
>NW_011161058.1:0-620 GCF_000146605.3 Meleagris gallopavo | reverse complement strand
CTTTACTTCTGTCTTCAGTGAAAAGGCTCCCCTGCAGGAATCCCACACCCTGGAGGTTAGTGAGAGGGTCTGGGGAATGGGAGACTTCCCTTTAGTCAGGAAAGAGGACGTGCGTGAGCGCCTAGGCAGTACTAAGGTCCACAAGTCCATGGGACCTGAGTGGGGTGCATCCACGTGTGCTGAGGGAGCTGGCGGAGGTCATTGCCGAACCGCTCTCCATCATTTTGAGAGGTCTGGACAACAGGGAGGTCCCTGAAGACTGGAGGATAGCCAATGTCACTCCAGACTTACAAAAGGGCAAGAAGGAAGACCTGGGTAATTATAGGCCTGACAGCCTCACCTCTGTCCCTGGAAAGGTGATGGAACAGCTTGTGCTGGATACCATCTCCAGACAACTGGGAGAAAAGGAGGTTATCAGGAGTAGTCAGCATGGGTTCACCAAGGGGAGGTCGTGCTCGACCAACTTGGTGGCCTTCTATGATGCTGTCACATGCGTGGGTGGATGGGGGAAGAGCGGTAGATGTAATCTATCTTGATTTTAGAAAGGCATTTGATACTGTCTCCCACGACATCCTTATAACAAAGCTGAGGAAGTGTGGGATAGACGAGTGGACAGTGAG
>NW_011161057.1:0-680 GCF_000146605.3 Meleagris gallopavo | reverse complement strand
TGTGTGCTGAAGCGGTTGAAGGCGTACACGGGGGTTGAATTTATTGGCTCAGGTTCCTGGGCCACGGGGGCACGCTTGGTGCAGCTGATGGCTGCGGCTGTGCTGTGCTGGGCCTTGGTGCTGCAGCGTGGCACTTAGTCAAGTTGGATCTACTTGGTCTTCAGTGACAGTAGCAATAACAAGAACCAGCATGAATTGAGGTTTGCCTTGTGAATGGTAGCACGGCGTGCTCCTTGGTGCTGAACATTGCCTGTGTGTTTTCCAGGACTGTGGAGTACCTGATGAGACACTTGGCTCGTCTAGCTGGGAGCTCCTCGGTCACAAACATGCACGCTAAGAACTTAGCGATTGTGTGGGCTCCAAACCTCTTAAGGTAAACTTCTGGTTCCGTTTCAACACAACGCTTCCATCTGTTCCCCAGTTAAGAAAAGCAGTCCTCCCTTTCTCTCCATCAACTGTGCTCTTCTCCTGTAAAATCTGTAGCAAGTGGCTGACAGAGAGCAGGAGCCTGGACTGTTCTCCAAGCCCACGGGCACAATTTCTAGATGACCATTCCTGCTCTCTTGCTTAGATGGGACTGGTGTGTCCTTGATCAGCCAGGAGAATCTCTTCAGTGGCATCACTGATTGCCCACTGCGGAAGTCTCCAGAGCCCAATTTGACAGCATTTGGCTGCAGGAA
>NW_011161056.1:0-435 GCF_000146605.3 Meleagris gallopavo | reverse complement strand
ACTCACTCCATCACCAAAGAACAAGGCATACTCCAAAGGAAGCACTCCCCAGGTTCACATGCTGCCCCTACTCTTCCCAGCCCTTCAATGGGATCAGGGAGGGGTGGAGCCTGGCTCTGCCCCACTCCACAGCCAAACTGCCCACAGCTGTGCTCGCAGGGCTGCACCCCGCCCCAGGTGTTGCCACAAAAACAGGAGGGCAAGGGAATGCCCAGGCAAAGGCAAGGGCCAAGAGAACATGGAAGGAAATGCCAAGGATGACGGCCCAGACAATACGGCAGGGAACGCCAAAACTGAATGCCGACATGAATGTGGCAACACAAAGCCCAAGGGGTCATTAGGCCAAGACGAATGGGGCAAGGAACACACAAATAGGAGGACAAGAGAATGTAATAGTGAAAACAGTGCAAGACCAGAGACAAGCAAGACACAGAA
>NW_011161055.1:0-585 GCF_000146605.3 Meleagris gallopavo | reverse complement strand
TTGTAATCTTCTCTTTTTGGGGGATCGCAAGTGCGCTGAAGGGCTGCTAGGTGTAAGAGCAGCATCTGAATCTGGAGACTGCTTCCTTTGGGGTGTGGGGTGAGCCCTTAGAATGGGGTGAGTGATTCCTGCTTTCTTTCAGAGCTGTGAGCACTGCTTTTCTGGAGGATCTCAAGCTGGATGGCTGTAATTAATAGGGCTATGTGCTAATTGCATCCATGCGGTGGGTGTTTTTTAAGGGCATTGTGTGCATCCTTGTTGTGTTTTAAATTATGTTCTGCGTCTCTTCTGATTTCATTTTGCAGCCTGATGGAGTTGAAGGATTGCCAGGGCTCCTCCAGTCAGTGGTGTGAGATCTGTACAGCAGGGTAATGAACATCACGCACCCCATGTTGGTGCGCTGCTTGTATGCAGGTAGGTTTGCGATGTGATCCGACTCCCGCATGCTGACCATCCACAGCTAGATCAAGTTGCTCAGAGTCTGAGCCAGGCTCACCTTGAAAGGGCCAGCACATCCACCATGTCTCTGGCAACCTGTGCCACTGCCTCAGCACCCTCACTGTACAAGACATTTTCCTTAGATTT
>NW_011161054.1:0-460 GCF_000146605.3 Meleagris gallopavo | reverse complement strand
CCATTGCTGATCAGTCTGGGTAGGGAGAGATGCATCTTGGCATTGCCTGGCGAGCGCCTGCTGCACCCCAGGGAAAGAAACAACTGTTCCTAGACTTGCTGTTCCTTGCTATGTGCCCATGATAAGGACTGAGTGCATTTCCTGCAGCTTTCTCTGCAGATGTGCTCCTCAGCCTGAAATCCTCCTCGTTTGTCCTCAGCTCCTCACCGTGGCCTGTGCTCTCTGTTGCAGACTGAGACCAAGGGGAAGCCCGTGCTGGTCCATGACGAGTCATCTCTTAATACTCCAGCTATTGCTGCAGGTCATGTTATTAAGAGATACGTCGCCCAGGCACCGGATGAACTCTCCTTTGAGGTAAGCAGTTCAAGGCGTTCCTTGATGCCATGTACAGAAGAGCATCAGGTGTGAACACATCAGCAATATTGTCTGACACCTTCAGAATGTTTGGTGAGGTGAAGCC
>NW_011161053.1:0-513 GCF_000146605.3 Meleagris gallopavo | reverse complement strand
AAGATTGAACGATACAATGGGTTGTTAAAAACTATGCTGAAAAGCAATGGGAGGCAGTACATTTAAGCACTGGGAGAAGCATTTGGCAGAAGCCACCTGGTTAGTCAATACCAGAGGATCTATCCATCGTGGTGGGTCCAACCCAGTCCAGCTCCCTACATACCATAGAGGGAGATAAAGTCCCTGTTATACATGTAAAGAATATGTTGGGAAAGGCAGTTTGGGTTATTCCAGCCTCTGAGAAGGGACAAAACCTCTTCGTGGAACTGTTTTTGCCCAGGGACCTGGGTCCACTTGGTGGGTGATGCAGGAAACGGGGATGTTCAAAGTGTACCACAAGGGAACTTGATGTTGAGGGAGTGCAGTCAGTAATTCCTTGTGCGTGTGTTTATATTTTGTTTGTATATATTAAGCATGATGTAGTGATGTGGAATAAGGGGTGGAATGTCATGGTTTCATGATTTTCATTATCAGTATTCCACATCATAACATCATGCAATGCACTGGGGGTTT
>NW_011161052.1:0-440 GCF_000146605.3 Meleagris gallopavo | reverse complement strand
GGGGGAGTATTTGGCTCCAGTTCTGCCACTGATCCTCTCCTAGGCAAGTTTCCTTAGGACCGTGCTGCCCATGCCTCCAGTGCCCTGCTCAAGCTCTGTGCAGCGCGGTTGTTTCAGACATAGGAATGACTTTGCTGTCCAGGAGACATCAGCTCGAGGTTACCTCTGTGGGGCTGCCCTGCAATGCTGCCACAAGCCCCGAGATGGGCACAACTCCCTTGTGCCTTTTCTGAAATGTGGGAGCCCTTGCTCCTATCCTGTGCTCTTTTCATTCCTGGTCTCTTTGCGCTGTCAGAGCGCTCTCAAATCCTTGCATTTGTGCAGACCTGAAGGTCTGTTCTGGACTCAGGGCAGTGATGTGGTTCAACATGGAACCACATCACTCAGCACCACGCGGTCGTTCGCTCACTGCCCCCCTTCCCAGTGCAAGAGGGAGAAAA
>NW_011161051.1:0-766 GCF_000146605.3 Meleagris gallopavo | reverse complement strand
TTGAGCAGATAGCTATCCTTTGAGTTCAGATCTTTTCTCACTTCTCTTTTAGGATGAACTTTAATGTTCTTATTTTTGAAAATGAGCTTTCCTATTTCTCAGAATACGTATTTTTATTGGAAAAGAACTTTGTTCCATACGTGTTTTAAGAAACTTCCTTTCTTGACAAAGTCTACATTTTTTCCACTGACTGACAAAATATTTAAGGAGAATAAAAAACTTAAATTGATACCAGGCCACGCTGAACATCTTCAAAAATTAAATTTTATCTGTTTTTAAATCTTTCAAAAACCACACTCAGATGGCACTCACTTAGTTTCACAGTTTGATTCATTTATTCTAAAATGTTTCAATGTGAACTGTGATAATTGAAGTTGCTTGTGCTTTATTGATATGAGAAGCTACAGATCAAAACTGCCAAGGTGTGAGATGGAGCTGACTTGAAAGAGATGAATGCTTCGTGACCAGCTGCCAGAAATGCAAGAGAGGTATTAGGAGAGGCTATGAATGTATGCTCCATGTGATATTTTTCTCTTGAGAGAGAAGCTGTCCTAAACTTCAACACGTTGATTCATGCCTAACCACTTCAGTGCTCTTTTTCACATAGTATTTTGTTTACAGACTGACAGGCATGCTTAAGGTATAGAGTAGGCCTGCAAACCTTTAAAAGCCTTGCTTTGGACTTTGACAGAACTTTTGCATATTTGTATATAAAAACTTCTCACATCCTTCCTAGAGCCCAGCAAAACTTTGGAGCCAAAGAATG
>NW_011161050.1:0-511 GCF_000146605.3 Meleagris gallopavo | reverse complement strand
CTTCCAGGATGATCTGCTCCATCGATCCGTGACCAGCACAGAGGTGAGACTGACATGCTGGTAGTTCCCCGCGTCACACTTTCTATCCTTCCTAAGAGGTGTGCTGTCACCTTTTTTCTCCTCAGCAGGGACTTGACCTGACTGCCTCGACTTGTGAAATACCATGGAGAGTGGCTCGGTGACTGCAGCGGTGAATTCCCTCGGAACTCTGGGACTCATCTCGTCAGGACCCAAAGACTCGTGGATGTTTGGGTCCTCAGGTGGTCCAGAACCTGATCTCCCATGGCAGTGTGGGATGGGAAGGGGTGTGTGGGACTGAGGAAGCAATGGTAGTCCCCACCTCACCAAAGCAAAGATGAGGGCTGTGCATAATGAGCAGTTCTCAGACAAGATGGAAGCCAAAATGGTGTTGGGTACCTGAGCCTTCTCTGGTGGTAAGCAACATGGTGCACAGAGTGCAGCCATGTGCTCCGAGCAAGGAGCACAGGTTTGTGCAAGAGGCCCGGATGCA
>NW_011161049.1:0-420 GCF_000146605.3 Meleagris gallopavo | reverse complement strand
GGGGCCTGGCTAATGCTTACCGGGCTTATTCAATACTATCCTGGAGAGGGAGTGAGTTTGTGAAAATTGAAAAGGAGAGTCTCAGGGAAACAGTGCAAAATGAGCGAGAGAGTCTCCTGGTCGAGAGAAACAGCCTCCAATCTGAGAGAGATGCCCTCCGAATTGAGAGAGACTCCCTGCAATCCAAACTCAACAGTCTTCAGTCTCAACAAGACACCCTCCAATCTGAGCTAGATACTCTCATCATCGAACGAGACAGGCTCCAAGCTGAACTGGAGGATGAGAGCATTGGAACTGACCAACCTGATCAACTACAGGAAGCACCACAATTGATGTCAGTTGCCCCTGTAAGAGGACGGAAAATGAAACGAATCTCGACTCAGTTAGAAGAGAAGAAAGAAGAGGAGAGAGGTCCAGAGG
>NW_011161048.1:0-513 GCF_000146605.3 Meleagris gallopavo | reverse complement strand
TGGGAGGAGTTTCCAGCTCCAGCGGTGCCCTTGTGAATGGCTGTATCCAGGGAAATGGGTTCTTGTTGAGATTCCATCCCATGTTTCAGTGGATGATGAAAAGGCATTCCTCACCTGCAAAATTGCTGCTGGGCCCCCATCTTCATGTCAGACCTAAAAAAAGGAAGCAGAGCGCAGACTTCATAGAGTGCAACTTGTGCCTCACTGCTCCGTGCATTGCTTGGTGTGCCATACCCAGCAGGTGTTTCAGCAAGCCGCGCTGAAGTCACGGCAGAGAGCCAGGTGCTCAGCTGGGGACGCGGACGGTCAGCACACTTGAGGGGGAAAAGGGGACCTGGGGGCACTTGCTGACAGGAGCCATGGCAGTCAGACACAAGCTGCAGCTAGTGATGGGCGGGCAGTTGTTGCAGCCAGCTGATTTCCAAGCATTGCCCTGCTCAAGAGATGACATTGCATGGCAGAAGAAAGCTGGGAAAATGCTTCTTCCTCATGATTTTTCACTTGTTGACACTT
>NW_011161047.1:0-545 GCF_000146605.3 Meleagris gallopavo | reverse complement strand
AGGAGCCCAGGCAATCCTTCAACTCCATCAGGCTAGCAAAAATGAAATCAGAAGAGACGCAGAACATAATTTAAAACACAACAAGGATGCACACAATGCCCTTAAAAACACCGCATGGATGCAATTAGCACATTAATGACAGCCATCCAGCTTGAGATCCTCCAGAAAAGCAGAGCTCACAGCTCTGAAAGAAAGCAGGAATCACTCACCCCATTCTAAGGGCTCACCCCACACCCCAAAGGAAGCAGTCTCCAGATTCAGATGCTGCTCTTACACCTAGCAGCCCTTCAGTGCACTTGCCATCCCCCAAAAAGACAAGATCACAGCCCTGAAAGAAAAAAAGAAACCACTTACCCCATTCCAAGGAACCAATACTCCCCCACACTCTCAAGTGAAGGAAGCAGCTTCCAGGTCCAAATACCTACCAGCCCTTAAGTACGCTCAGGGTTCCCTGCTAAAAAACAGAGAGAGCAGCTCCACAATGGAGAGGAGAAAAAAAAATATCACTCACTCCATCACCAAAGAACAAGGCATACTCCAAAGGA
>NW_011161046.1:0-1044 GCF_000146605.3 Meleagris gallopavo | reverse complement strand
TGGTAGGTATTTGGAGCTGGAAGCTGCTTCCTTCACTTGAGAGTGTTGGGGGAGTATTGGTACCTTGGAATGGGGTAAGTGGTTTCTTTTTTCTTTCAGGGCTTGTGATCTTGTCTTTTTGGGGGATGGCAAGTGCACTGAAGGGCTGCTAGGTGTAAGAGCAGCATGTGAATCTGAAGACTGCTTCCTTTGGGGTGTGGGGTGAGCCCTTAGAATGGGGTGAGTGATTCCTGCTTGATTTCAGAGCTGTGAGCTCTGCTTTTCTGGAGGATCTCAAGCTGGATGGTCTGTCATTAATAGGGCTATGTGCTAATTGCATCCATGCGGTGGGTGTTTTTTAAGGGCATTGTGTGCATCCTTGTTGTGTTTTAAATTACGTTCTGCGTCTCTTCTGATTTCATTTTGCAGCCTTGATGGAGTTGAAGGATTGCCTGGGCTCCTCCAGTCAGTGGTGTGAGATGTGTCCAGCAGGTAATGAACATCATGCACCCCATGTTGGTGCGCTGCTTGTATGCAGGTAGGTTTGCGATGTGATCCGACTCCCCATGCTGACCATCCACAGCTAGATCAAGTTGCTCAGAGTCTTGAGCCAGGCTCACCTTGAAAGGCAACCTGTGCCACTGCATCAGCACCCTCACTGTCAAGACCATTTTCCTTAGATTTCACCTCCATTTTCCCTTTGTTCTTCCTTTAGGTATTGAAAGGCTGTTACCAGGTCCCTTGGAGCCTTCACTTCTCCAGGAGGCTGAACAGCCCAGCTCTCCTTGCTTACAGGAGAGGGGTTCCATCCTTCGGGTCGTGTTTGTGGCTGTACTCTGGATGCACTCGCACAGCTCCATGTCTCCCTGCACTGAGGACTCCACATCTGGACGCAGCACTGCAGGTGAGGCCTGACCAGCGCAGAGCAGAGGGATGGGGATCTCCTCCCTTCGCCCGCTGACTGCGCATCTTTGGATGCAGCCCAGGATACGGTTGGCTTTCTGGGCTGGAAGGGCCCACTGCTGGCTTGTGTCCAGCTCCCACCCACCAGTACACCCAGGCCTT
>NW_011161045.1:0-528 GCF_000146605.3 Meleagris gallopavo | reverse complement strand
CAAGAATAAAAGCAATTTATCCCCAGTTTTCTTCACCTGAAAACTTTTGGATTCCTCTTGATTCCTCTTTAGCGTTCAGAGCTAAAAAGGCTCCTAAATAAACTTCACATAAAGTAGAAATTATATGAAGGATGAGTACGTTTCTCAGCATTATCTTTAGAAAATAGTTTCATCTTGCCAAAGCAGCTCCTTCTGGCTTTGCAAGGGCAAGGAAATCCATTGTAGTTTTCGTTGTACTTTTAACCAGACAAGAATTCCAAGTCAAGTACCTCACCTTTCCAGCAGTCCAGAGCATCAACAGACAGAATCTGTTGTGAGTGGACAGCGTTGATTGTCAGCTATTTGCAAGGGGATTATCCAAATTATGGATTCGGTGGGCTATACTTTCCCTTTGCTCCCAAGTCTATTGTGTTGTCAGAGTCCTTAACAGGGGACACGTTTCTGTTTAATGCAGCAGTGCCGTGTGCGTTGGATGATTTCCTTACTCCTGAAGGCCAACTCAACACAAGTGAGATTATCCTCTCAACT
>NW_011161044.1:0-690 GCF_000146605.3 Meleagris gallopavo | reverse complement strand
GACTATATCACCTTGCCACGATCTCGTAATGGTAAGCGTTATGTGCTCACCATGGTGGAGGCAACAACTGGGTGGCTTGAAACCTATGCAGTACCCCACGCTACCGCCCGAAATACCATATTAGGTCTTGAGACACAAGTCCTGTGGCGACATGGTACCCCAGAAAGAATTGAGTCAGATAATGGGACTCATTTTAAAAATTCTCTTGTAGGTACCTGGGCTAAAGGTCATGGTATTGAGTGGATTTTACCATATTCCCTACCATTGCACCGGCCTCCAGGTAAGATTGAACGATACAATGGGTTGTTAAAAACTATGCTGAAAGCAATGGGAGGCGGTACATTTAAGCACTGGGAGAAGCATTTGGCAGAAGCCACCTGGTTAGTCAATACCAGAGGATCTATCAATCGTGGTGGTCCAACCCAGTCCAGCTCCCTACATACCGTAGAGGGAGATAAAGTCCCTGTTGTACATGTAAAGAATATGTTGGGAAAGGCAGTTTGGGTTATTCCAGCCTCTGAGAAGGACAAACCTCTTCGTGGAACTTTTTTTGCCCAGGGACCTGGGTCCACTTGGTGGGTGATGCAGGAAAACGGGGATGTTCAATGTGTACCGCAAGGGAACTTGATGTTGAGGGAGTGCAGTCAGTAATTCCTAGTGCGTGTGTTTATATTTGTTTGTATATATTAA
>NW_011161043.1:0-518 GCF_000146605.3 Meleagris gallopavo | reverse complement strand
GTAATTCTGGGATGCTTTAAGAGTTGCAAAGCATGAAATCAGGAGCACATAATTCAGTGACAACAAAATAGGAGTAACATATCCAGTCTGCAGGATACACTGAAATTTCAGGAGGCAATGAATTGGAAGAAACTGGGCTAATTCAGAAAACAGGATAAATAAGCCTGCAAACAAATATCCAGGAACAGTGAGTGGTATTGGCTACCGAAATGTAGTCAGAAATAAAAAACTGATTAAAATTATATCTCAGATGAAATAGGAAGGCTCTGAAATGAATTTCAAAGACTACTGGAAAACCTAACAATATTTTCCTCACTATGCCTACACTTACTTATCCTTCTTGGAACAAAGTCACATAACTGAAAGACTTCTAGAAGTCTCCCGTAGTAGTAAGCTTCCTCAAGTCACTCATAGTAGTTATAATCCACACTAAATTGGCACCAGGACCAGAGTGCCCAACAGCCAATATCACTCAGTAGAGGCTTTTTTTCCCCTCTTAAGTTTCATTTTTTAAAAAA
>NW_011161042.1:0-362 GCF_000146605.3 Meleagris gallopavo | reverse complement strand
CCAAAACTGAACACGGGACTTGAGGTGCAGACTCACCACAGCTGAGTACAGGGGATGATGACCTCCCTGCTCCTGCTGGCCACACTATTTCGATTGCAGGCCAGGATGCCGTTGGCCCTAAGGCACCTGGGCACACTGCTGGCCCGTGTTCAGCCGAGCATCAACCAACACCCCCACGTCCCTTTCCTCTTCACAGTCATCCAGCCACTCAGCCCCAAGCCTGTAGCGCTGCTTGGGCTTCTTGTGGCCAAAGAGCAGGACCCGGCACTTGGCCTTGTTGAGCCTCCTTGGGAAGCAGCGGGAGCCTTTCCCCGTTAGGCCTAAGCGGCCCAGCAGCGCTCTGCCCGTTAGCAGGGCCGTCT
>NW_011161041.1:0-442 GCF_000146605.3 Meleagris gallopavo | reverse complement strand
ATTCTTTAAATAAGTAAATCAGTCTGCTTGACTGCATTTAAATCTATCATGTTCTTTTTTCTCTCTGTGGAGTACATATATGTAGACAAATATGCTTTTAATTATGTTTTTAAAAAAAAAAAAATCCAAAAAAATTTTTGTTGTTGTTGTCGCGTTTTTTTTGGTATATCCTCCTAATTTTATTACACTTTCCATTTCAGAATTTCCAGGCTGTTGTTTGGTTGTCTGTTTTTCAGTTTTCTTGATTTTTTTTTTTTTTTTAATTGTAATATATAGATCAGTGATAGGAATAAAATCCAAAAAGGTGGGTTTTTTTTATTTTACTATTTAAAAAAAAAATCTGTAGAATCTTCCTGAAAGTAATGCAAATATGCATGGAAGTTATTTTCACCTGAAAGTATTTTAGTTTTCTTTAAAAGTACATGTTTTCTTTGAAGTATAC
>NW_011161040.1:0-388 GCF_000146605.3 Meleagris gallopavo | reverse complement strand
TTGTGAATATGCTCCCAAATGTTTCCTTTTAGTTGATAAGTAACGTCTCAGCACTCTGATAATCCTATCTCTGGCACAACCTGGAACCTCTCTGCAAACCTTGGCTGCCCGTTCCCAGCACCGTTTCTTCCTTCCTCTCTTTAGAAGCAGTGTGGTGCAGTTCCCCGTGTTTGTGAGCAGCAGCCAGCAGGCTGCCAGAGACCCAACAGAGCTTTCAGCGCACAGAGGGACGCGATGGGGATGGACCGTCCTTACTGCCACGCAGAAGGGAGTTTTCTGCAGTTCTCTGTCATGAAGAAAGAATAAAGGTTGGATGTTCCTTCTGAGTGGATGCAGTGCTGTAGGGGATGTCAGGTCACCATTCCTTTTGGGGTGCAGGAGGGAGCGG
>NW_011161039.1:0-467 GCF_000146605.3 Meleagris gallopavo | reverse complement strand
GACCCCAAAAAAACCCCACTCTGTTTGCCACGATGAAAATGCATGTGCAAAAGCACAGCACTCACCCATGGCAAGCAAAGCATCCAGCAGGTCTGCTGACATCTCAGATTTAATGATGTCTCTTCTAGCAGTGCCCCAGGATACATCAAAGGCTGGACGAAGAGTCATGATATAAAGACAGTGATAACTGGCATCAAAAAATATTTGACTCCATAATGCTGGCACTCGGGATGTGGGGAGAAAAAAGAGCAAAAAGAGGATACGGGTAAGAAAGAAAAGCAGAAGAGGAGTACAGATGCAGGAGTGAGGGAGGATACAAGGGAGAAAGAACAGCAGAAGAGCAGAAGAGGAGTGGCTAACACCGAGGGAGAGGAGCTGAAGTGTAGCTGAAGAGAAGAGCAGAAAAGGGAAGCACAGAAGAGGGAAGAGCAGAAAAAGACAACGCTGTCTGTTCTGTCCTCGCTAGC
>NW_011161038.1:0-348 GCF_000146605.3 Meleagris gallopavo | reverse complement strand
TCCTTGCCTCTTGCCTTGTGCTGGCCTGGAGCTTTTGCTCTGCTTGGCTGGGTGGATCCATGCCCGGTAGCTACCCTTCCCTCCTCCTTGGCATGACTGCCAGTGCTTTGCCTTCCTCCAGAGAGGTGTTTTGTTCCGACTGGCAGCCACAGACTCCTTCTGGGCTGGCGACCCTGCAGGTGCATGTGTGGTGGAGGCAGCAGCAAGCCCAGTAGCTACCCTTTCCTCCTCCCGGGCACGGATGCCAAGATTTTGGCCTCCTGCACACTCGGTGGTCATCTGTGCTTTGCCATGACGGTGTGTTCTTTGCTTTTTCATGTTGCTGCAGAGGCTGTAGCTGCATGGGTT
>NW_011161037.1:0-446 GCF_000146605.3 Meleagris gallopavo | reverse complement strand
AGGTTGCCCAAGGAGGCTGTGGGTGCCCCATCCCTGGAGGCATTCAAGGCCAGGCTGGATGTGGCTCTGGGCAGCCTGCTCTGGTGGTTGGCGACCTTGCCTGTGGCAGGAGGTTGAAACTAGGTGATCACTGTGGGCCTTCTCAACCCAGGACGCTCTGTGATTCTGTGATTCCATGACCTCGTGTGCTCATGAAAATTACAGAGTGCAGACGGATTGGAAAAAGCGGAGGTGGAACAGGGAGGTGGGATTTGGGGGTAGGGTCCCCAGCCCCAAGCTGGGCACACGGCTGCACCCGCACCGGGAAAGGCATTGTGACATCACAGGGCGGGGCAGGACTTTCAGTCTTTCTTAAGTCACGCTGGCAGCCTCCCCCAGCTCAGACACTTGGGGCAGTCGCTCCGTCCTGGTGGTCACTGCTGGAGCTCTGCTCTGGGTGACAGCCA
>NW_011161036.1:0-1055 GCF_000146605.3 Meleagris gallopavo | reverse complement strand
GAGAACTGTCATTTCTGGGAGAAAAGGTCTTATGTGGGGGGAAAGGTGAGGAATGTGTGAGAAAGCTGGTGTTTCTGGGAGTAAATGCCATCTTTTGGGGGCTAGAAATGGTCTTTCTGGTGGGATGTGCCACATCTTTGTGAGGCAATCGGTGTTTGTGAGGGCCAATGGCATATATTCTGGATCGAAATGGTCTTTCCGCAGTAAAATGCCAAAAAGTCTGGGAGTAAGTGTCATGATGAGGAATGTAATGGAGTGTAATTGGGAGGAACTGGGAGGCATTTCTCGGAGTCGTGGTCTTTGTGGGTGCATATGTCCCATTTTAGGGAAGGAAAGGAGTATTTCTTAGCAAAACTGCCATAGCATTTAGGGAAAATGTCCTATCCTTGGGAGACAAGTGGGTATTAGTGGGAGAAGATGTCCTACTCTTGGTTGCAAGTGTCCAATTTTGGTCTTGTCATCTAGTCTTTTTGGAGAAAACGTGCGGTAAGTTTGAAGAAAACAGGTATGCCTGGAGAAAATACCATCTTTTTGGAAGCACAGGCCCAATTTCCAAGTGAAATGTGGTATTTCTGGGAGAAAATGACAAGTACGTGGGAGAAAAGTGGACAATTGTGGGAAAGACTGACTTCTCTTGGAGGGCAAGTGTGGTATTTTTGGTGTGAAAAAGGGGGTCCTTTGGGGAGAAAACGGGGTGTAGATGGGAGAAAAATGTCCTCTTGAGGAGTGCCTAGCAGTATTTTTGAGAGAAAAGGGAAGGTACTTGTCAGAAAAGTGCTCTTTCTGGGAGAGAGTAGCATAGTTGGTTGGAAAATGCCACCCATTTGTGAGAAAGCTGCTTTGTTTCCGGGAGAAAATAGCATTCTCTGGGGAGAAGATGTCCTGTTTTGGATGGAAAAGTAGTACTTGTGGGAGAAGCTGTCCAATGTTTGGGCCCAAGGTAGCATTACTGGGAGGTAATGTCATTGTATTGGAGAAGAGTGGTATTTCTTGGGGAGAATGTGTTCTTTTTGGAAGCCAACGGTGTACTTTGGGGGGAAAAAGCGGCCTTTCTG
>NW_011161035.1:0-695 GCF_000146605.3 Meleagris gallopavo | reverse complement strand
ATCTTCCTTCTTGCCCTTTTTTGAAGACCGGAGTGACATTGGCTATCCCCCAGTCTTCAGGGACCTCCCCTGTTGTCCAAGACCTCTCAAAAAATGATGGGAGAGCGGTTCGGCAATGACCTCCGCCAGCTCTCTCAGCACACGTAGATGCACCCCATCAGGTCCCATGGACTTGTGGACCTTAGTACTGCCTAGGCGCTAACGCACGTCCTCTTTCCTGATTAAAAGGAAGTCTCCCATTCCCCACACCCTCCAGGGTGTGGGATTCCTGTGGGAGAGCCTTTTCACTGAAGACAAAAGTAAAGAAGGCATTCAGTATCTCTGCCTTCTCAGCATCCTCCGTTACCAGAACCCCCCTCACTTAGTAAGGGGCCCACATTCTCTCTGGTTTTCCTTTTGCTGTTAACATACTTGAAGAAGCCTTTTTTATTATCCTTTATCACTTTAGCTAGATTCAATTCCAGACTTCCTCGTTGCATCCCTGCAGGCCCTGACTACATTCCTATATTCTTCCCAAGTGGTCAGACCCTTTTTCCACATTTCATGGACCTTCTTCTTTCCTTTGAGCTTGCACATGAGCTCCTTGCTCATCCACACAGGTTTCCTGCCACCTTTTCCCGATTTTCCTTGTTTCCACAGGGACCGCACCGATCCTGAGCTTGGAAGAAGAGTTGTTTAAATGCTGACCAGCTCTC
>NW_011161034.1:0-361 GCF_000146605.3 Meleagris gallopavo | reverse complement strand
GTCCCGCAGCACACGGCTCTTGCCTCTTACCGGTGCCCGCACCAGCGCAGGTGTCGCACTCCCAGCCGTTTCCGCGCATGGCCCAGAAGGAGCAGCACCAGTGCGTGCCTTCTGAGCCACAGGACCTGCAGAGCAGCAGCTGCCAGAGCCTGCGGAAGCAAACAGGTTGTGGCTGTGAGGACAAAAGAAGCCAAGGCAGGGAGCAGCCGGCACAGCTCTGGTGCTCAGCCCTTGCTCCCCCCCGCCTATGGTGAGGCTGAGATCCCACGCAGAGTCCCAGAGGACTGCGGAGGTCACTCACCCCTTTTCCTCTGCCCTCTCCCTGCCTCCTCGGTAAAGGCACATGCTGGCATCGCAGCGC
>NW_011161033.1:0-519 GCF_000146605.3 Meleagris gallopavo | reverse complement strand
CAGCGCACCAACGATGGGGTGCATCATGTTCATTACCTGCTGGACACATCTCACACCACTGACTGGAGGAGCCCAGGCAATCCTTCAAACTCCATCAGGCTGCAAAATGAAATCAGAAGAGACGCAGAACATCATTTAAAACACAACAAGGATGCACACAATGCCCTTAAAAAAACACCCACCGCATGGATGCAATTAGCACATAGCCCTATTAATTACAGCCATCCAGCTTGAGATCCTCCAGAAAAAGCAGAGCTCACAGCTCTGAAATCAAGCAGGAATCACTCACCCCATTCTAAGGGCTCACCCCACAGCCCAAAGGAAGCAGTCTCCAGATTCACATGCTGCTCTTACACCTAGCAGCCCTTCAGTGCACTTGCCATCCCCCAAAAAGAGAAGATCAGATCACAGCCCTGAAAGAAAAAAAGAAACCACTTACCCCATTCCAAGGACCAATACTCCCCCACACTCTCAAGTGTAAGGAAGCAGCTTCCAGCTCCAAATACCTACCAGCCCCTT
>NW_011161032.1:0-472 GCF_000146605.3 Meleagris gallopavo | reverse complement strand
TCTCTCCCTTCGCCTGCTGACTGCGCATCTTGGATGCAGCCCAGGATACGGTTGGCTTTCTGGGCTGAAGGCCCATTGCTGGCTTGTGTCCAGCTCCCACCCACCAGTACTCCCAGGCCTTATGGAGCAGGACTACGCTCAGTCCTTTCATCCCCTAGCATGTTTTGGTGGTGGGTGTTCCCTCATCCCAGCTACTGACCCTGCACTTGGATTTGTGCCCACTGCTCAGCCTGTTGAGGTCTCTGTGGATGGCATCCCGTCCCTCTGCTGTGTCACTGCACCCCACAGCTTGGTGTCCTTAGGGTGCACTCAACCCCACTGTTGATGTCCCTGATGAAGGGGAAACCCAGATGCTTGTACCAACTGGGCGTAGAAGCCCTTGGGAGCAGCCCTGCGGAGGACTCGGGGATCCTGGTGGACAAAGAGCTGGACATAAGCCAGTAGTGTGCACTTGCAGCCCAGAAGGCCAACT
>NW_011161031.1:0-404 GCF_000146605.3 Meleagris gallopavo | reverse complement strand
CAGGTAGTGCAGGAGACTGAATTCGCAGCTGTCGGCATCGGAATCGCACTCCTTCGGTCTCATGCTCAGAGAGCGGCATTCCCTCTGAACAGCTCCGGAGACTATGCCGTTGCTGGCCGAGAAATCACGCTTCTCCACGAACGCCGCTTTCTGCCGTCAGCAGCGGTCTCGCGTTTCTCGCTTGCCGAGAACGAGCCTCTTCAGCCGGCTGCTTTTCTCCGACGAGTGAGCGGGCTCCTGTGCGCACATCGGAAAGGAGCGGTTTGCACTTCGCCTTGGCTACATGCAGAATGCACTCGACTAGCTCTGAATACTATGTCTCTGCCTTTATTTCGAGGCAAAATTCGTCCCAGTGAGGTTCTCCACTGCTACACATCTGCATTCAGAGAGGAAAAGAGTGGAAG
>NW_011161030.1:0-419 GCF_000146605.3 Meleagris gallopavo | reverse complement strand
AAACAGGATAGCTTATCTGTTCCAATAGGATCATCCAAGTCCCCCATCCCTGCAGGGCGGCCATGGAATTTGGCCACGGGAACCACCCTGCTCCACACTCCACGCTTTCTTAGAGTCAGCGTGCCGGGCTCCCCTGGTGCTTGCCGGCACCTCATCTCGCAGGTCACGTTGCGTAGGGAACTGAGGGAAGGCTCGACCTTCTCTCAAGAGGCGGACATTTCAGCCAGTCACCTCCAGGAAATGCTCCCTGGCCTGCGGACATTTCTGCGAGGCAGATGTGGTGGGAGAGACAAAGGAATTTAGGGGACATTTTCATCCCACCGAGGCCTGGGTGACCCCGTTTCCCAGGACAGTCCTTGGTATTGGGGCGCAGTCGATCCTGGGAAGAACGGCCTCGAGCCGATGCGAGAATCTGCCTG
>NW_011161029.1:0-411 GCF_000146605.3 Meleagris gallopavo | reverse complement strand
AATTGAGAAAACCCAAGTCATGGACAGCACTCAGCACAAGCCTGTTTGGGAGCCTACCTCTTCTTTGGGCATCACACGTGGTCAGAAGGGTGCATTTGGATCCAGGGAACTCCAACGAAGCGCCAACGGGCAACGTGGAAAAAAAAAGAAGAAAAACAGATCAAAAGGGTAGAAAATGCTGCTGAAACCAAACAGAAAAGAAGACGACGTTGGCACATGGCACTGACATTCCATCAGCACTGGGGAGACCTGAAGATGGGGAAAGGAAAAGCACCCAGTGAAAGCAACGTGAGCACGAGGGACATCCGACACCAAGCCCAGAGCACCTCAGCGAGCGTGTTCAACAGGACACGGCAGGGATCAACGTACCTCGGCACAGAGACTAAGCGTTGGATATTGGCATCCACCTCC
>NW_011161027.1:0-452 GCF_000146605.3 Meleagris gallopavo | reverse complement strand
CCCCAGTAAAAGTTAAGGTATAGATGGGAGTCAGCCCAGCCGGGGTAAAGCAATGCCCTTTGAGGATACAAGACTGTAGGAGAATAAAAGAAATAATAAATAACTTCTTGGATTTTGGCTTATTAATTGCATAGAAATTCAAATACAACACCTCAATCTTGCAAATGAACAATTGGATGGCAAGAGCTATAGTTTGGGACAAGGTTTCAGGGCACTTAATAGAAATGTTGAAGATATGCAACCCATGGTGTAAATCCATGCACGCTATTAAAAAAAAAGTTAAGGAATAAGTAAGCGGGGTTTGCCGACCTGGATTTGAAGTACACTTTTTTTTTTTCTGCCTGGTTTCGCCAAAGAAAGTCTAAAATTATTTGCCTTTGCGTAAGAAAACCCCAATATGGGGAGAAGGAAAAACAAACAAACAAACAAACAAACAAACAAATAAAATTCAG
>NW_011161026.1:0-345 GCF_000146605.3 Meleagris gallopavo | reverse complement strand
GGCAGGAGACCTGTGTGGATGAGCAAGGAGCTCATGTGCAAGCTCAAAGGAAAGAAGAAGGTCCATGAAATGTGGAAAAAGGGTATGACCACTTGGGAAGAATATAGGAATGTAGTCAGGGCCTGCAGGGATGCAATGAGGAAGGCTAAAGCCCGCCTGGAATTGAATCTGGCTAAAGAGATAAAGGATAATAAAAAAGGCTTCTTCAAGTATGTTAACAGCAAAAGGAAAACTAGGGAGAATGTGGGCCCCTTACTAAGTGAGGGGGGGTTCTGGTAACGGGGGATGCTGAGAAGGCAGATACTGAATGCCTTCTTTACTTCCGTCTTCAGTGAAAAGGCTCTC
>NW_011161025.1:0-993 GCF_000146605.3 Meleagris gallopavo | reverse complement strand
TGGTAACAGCCTTTCAATACCTAAAGAAAGAACAAGGTAAATGGAGATGAAATCTAAGGAAATGTCTTGTACAGTGAAGGTGCTGAGGCAGTGGCACAGGTTGCCAGAGACATGGTGGATGTGCTGGCCCTTTCAAGGGGAGCCTGGCTCAGACTCTGAGCAACTTGATCTAGCTGTGGATGGTCAGCATGGGGGAGTCGGATCACATCGCAAACCTACCTGCATACAAGCAGCGCACCAACATGGGGTGCATGATGTTCATTACCTGCTGGACAGATCTCACACCACTGACTGGAGGAGCCCAGGCAATGCTTCAACTCCATCAGGCTGCAAAATGAAATCAGAAGAGACGCAGAACATAATTTAAAACACAACAAGGATGCACACAATGCCCTTAAAAAACACGCACCGCATGGATGCAATTAGCACATAGCCCTATCAATTACAGCCATCCAGCTTCAGATCCTCCAGAAAAGCAGAGCTCACAGCTCTGAAATCAAGCAGGAATCACTCACCCCATTCTAAGGGCTCACCCCACACCCCAAAAGGAAGTAGTCTCCAGATTCAGATGCTGCTCTTACACCTAGCAGCCCTTCAGTGCACTTGGGATCCCCCAAAAAGAGAAGATCACAGCCCTGAAAGAAAAAAGAAACCACTTACCCCATTCCAAGGACCAATACTCCCCCACACTCTCAAGTGAAGGAAGCAGCTTCCAGGTCGAAATACCTACCAGCCCTTAAGGACGCTCAGGGTTCCCTGGTAAAATAGAGAGACAGCAGCTCCACAATGGAAAGGAAAAAAAAAAAAGAAAAAAAATACAACTACACTCCATCACCAAAGAACAAGGCATACTCCAAAGGAAGCACTCCCCAGGTTCACATGCTGCCCCTACTCTTCCCAGCCCTTCAATGGGATCAGGGAGGGGTGGAGCCTGGCTCTGCCCCCACTCCACAGCCAAACTGCCCCCAGCCTGTGCTCGCAGGGCTGCACCCC
>NW_011161024.1:0-445 GCF_000146605.3 Meleagris gallopavo | reverse complement strand
AAGGCAGAGCAGGGTGTGGAGTGGTTCCCAGGGTTCACCCCACGGCCACTCACCTGCTCCCAGCCTTTTTCCTTCTAGCTCCTCCTGCTCTTCTTGCTCATCTCAGTGCCCTTGGAGATCTTACGCTGCTTTCCGGATTTGCTGGGAGGCAGCGGCTTGTCGTCCTCACCCTTCAGGTGCTGCATGTACAGGAAGACCAGCCTGCGGGGTGCGAGTCACAGCGCTGAGCCCCAGTCCCACTAAGCTCCTTGGAGGGGGGAAACTGAGGCACACAGTGCCTCTCCCCCACCCCCCACCCCTCGTAGTGCTGCTGGATCCACACTTGCCCATGCTGGTGCTGCCCAGCTCATCACACACATTCTTCCACAGCCATCTCCCTGTTACCTGTGGTGGAGTGGTGTGAGGATGGGATTCACCTCCCAACGGGAGCACAGAGCCATGTGGG
>NW_011161023.1:0-332 GCF_000146605.3 Meleagris gallopavo | reverse complement strand
CCCCTGCGGTCTCCCCCAGACTCCCCTTCCATCCCATAGAAGCCCCCCACAACCCTCCGGATTTCCCCTGCCACCCCCTCTCCACTCCTAGAGCCCCTTTCCTCCCAGTAGAGACCCAACTCACCCCTGTTTTCCCCCACATGACCCTCCTGTCCACTCCCAGACCCCCCGTTCCGCCCTACAAAAGCACCCTTTCCCCCTTTCCAGCCCTCGAGTTCCCCTCCACGACGTACCCCTCCATCCCCAGGCCCCTTTTCGCTCACAGAAGCCTCGTTCTGCTCTTTTCCCCCTCACAACTCCCTCTGTCCATCCTCAGACCCCCTTTCCACGCC
>NW_011161022.1:0-611 GCF_000146605.3 Meleagris gallopavo | reverse complement strand
CAGTTTGGCTGTGGAGTGGGGCAGAGCCACGGCTCCCACCCCTCCCTGATCCCATTAAAGGGGCTGGGAAGAGTAGGGGCAGCATCTGAACCTGGGGAGTGCTTCCTTTGGAGTATGCCTTGTTCTTTGGTGATGGAGTGAGTGATTTTTTTCTTTTTTTTTTTTTTTCTTCCTCCATTGTGGAGCTGCTCTCTCTCTTTTTTAGCAGGGAACCCTGAGCGTAATTAAGGGCTGGTAGGTATTTGGACCTGGAAGCTGCTTCCTTCACTTGAGAGTGTGGGGGAGTATTGGTCCTTGGAATGGGGTAAGTGGTTTCTTTTTTTCTTTCAAGGCTGTGATCTTCTCTTTTTGGGGGATGGCAAGTGCGCTGAAGGGCTGCAAGGTGTAAGAGCAGCATGTGAATCTGGAGACTGCTTCCTTTGGGGTGTGGGGTGAGCCCTTAGAATGGGGTGAGTGATTCCTGCTTGATTTCAGAGCTGTGAGCTCTGCTTTTCTGGAGGATCTCAAGCTGGATGGCTGTAATTAATAGGGCTATGTGCTAATTGCATCCATGCGGTGGGTGTTTTTTAAGGGCATTGTCGTGCATCCTTGTTGTGTTTTAAATTATGTTC
>NW_011161021.1:0-671 GCF_000146605.3 Meleagris gallopavo | reverse complement strand
AATTTTACAGGATTGGGGATTTTTAAGCAGGTTTCCAGCCTCTCCTTTGAATTCTTTATGCAGATTTTCAATGCTCACCTGATCACGTTATTAATCTCCGTGAATGTACTGCTCACCATTTCACTTAAGTATTTATTAATATTTTGAGGAAGTCTGCCCAAAACCAGAGAATACTGAGTGGCAGGGAATGTGCAGAGGCCTGGGAGAGACTTTTAGAGAAATGGAAATCTTCGGTGTCATGGAACTTTACTCCTGAACACCTGAAAGACCCTGAGAGCTTAAACAGATATTTGAGACAGGAATGTCGCGGCTCAGGAAGATCTGAGGAGGCCCAAATTATTTGGGGCCTGGCTAATGCTTACCGGGCCTTATTCAATACTATCCTGGAGAGGGAGAGAGTTTGTGAAATTGAAAAGGAGAGTCTCAGGGAAACAGTGCAAAATGAGCAAGAGAGTCTCCTGGTCGAGAGAAACAGCCTCCAATCTGAGAGAGATGCCCTCCGAATTGAGAGAGACTCCCTGCAATCCAAACTCAACAGTCTTCAATCTCAACAAGACACCCTCCAATCTGAGCTAGATACTCTCATAATCGAACGAGACAGGCTCCAAGCTGAACTGGAGGATGAGAGCATTGGAACTGACCAACCTGATCAACTACAGGAAGCACCACAA
>NW_011161020.1:0-581 GCF_000146605.3 Meleagris gallopavo | reverse complement strand
TTCCCTCATCCCAGCTACTGACCCTGCACTTGGATTTGTGCCCACTGCTCAGCCTGTTGAGGTCTCTGTGGATGGCATCCGTCCCTCTGCTGTGTCACTCGCACCCCACAGCTTGGTGTCCTTAGGGTGCACTCAACCCACTGTTGATGTCCCTGATGAAGGGAAACCCAGATGCTTGTACAAAGTGGGCGTAGAAGCCCTGGGGAGCAGCCCTGCGGAGGACTCGGGGATCCTGGTGGACAAAGAGCTGGACATAAGCCAGTAGTGTGCACTTGCAGCCCAGAAGGCCAACTGTATCCTGGGCTGCATTCAAAGAGGAGCGACCAGCAGGGAGAGGGAGGTGATTGTCCCCCTCGACTCGGCTCTGGTGTGCGGCCCCATGTGCAGCACTGCGTCCAGGCCTGGGGCTCCAGCACGGGAATGATGTGGAGCTTTTGGAGCAGGTCCAGAGAAGGGCCACGAAGATGATCAGAGGGCTGGAGCACCTCTCTTAGAAAGAAATGTTGACGGAACTGGGATTGTTTGTGTGGGAGAAGAGAAAGCTCTGGAGATAGCTCATGACAGCCTTCCAAGACTCGAAG
>NW_011161019.1:0-832 GCF_000146605.3 Meleagris gallopavo | reverse complement strand
CTCTGCCCCCAGCACACAAATGCTGGACGAGGGCATCCCGCTGCCCCCTGCACTCCCATCTCTTGCCCCTTGCCCTCTCCTGGCTGCTTGCCCAAGCAACCTGAGATGGATGCACGGTAGCCTTTGGCTGCTCTCCTCCAGCACCGATCACAGGTGAAAGGCAGATGTTCAACTGGAGCCTGCTGGGACAAGAGAAATGGCAGGGGAGGTGTGCTCCCTCCTCTCCCTTTCTTTCTCTCTCCCACCTTCCTCCCTTGGCCTGGCACGGCAAGGCAGTGAGCAACGCTCCCAGTAACACCCTGACTACATCAGATCAATGATCACAAAACCACCTCGAAACGGGGGGATGAAAGAATTGACAGCAGAGCCCCGGCTCAGCAGCTGAGGGCCAAGGGAGCGTGTGCGTAAAAACAAGGGATAGCAGTGAGTCAATCACCTTAATTACCCCCAAAATAGTCAGCAGCACAAGCACCTCTGAAGCTCTTCTGCACAGCAGCGGGCTGCGGGACGAGCCCTCCCCTCAAGCAGGGATGCCTCTTGAGCTCACATCTGCACTAAGAGCCTTTCCACCTTGACGTCAAGACACCCTGCTGCTGATACACATCCTTAGTAAGTGACTAACAGTTTGGTTTGAGCTTTGTTAGCTTCTCTAAGGTTACATCTTCGCACACATAGGACCCCTTAGACACAACCTCTTGGATGCGTCTGGGACTCGGCGCGGATCCAGCTGTGCTGAGGATCCTTTCCGCTGCGGTTTGAGGAGCTCAGACAGCAAGGGGGTCCGATCTGAACCTCGTGACACAGCGGGAGGGCCTCCTGTATGCGTGTGTTT
>NW_011161018.1:0-405 GCF_000146605.3 Meleagris gallopavo | reverse complement strand
TACACTCACTCCATCACCAAAGAACAAGGCATACTCCAAAGGAAGCACTCCCCAGGTTCACATGCTGCCCCTACTCTTCCCAGCCCTTTAATGGGATCAGGGAGAGGTGGAGCCTGGCTCTGCCCCACTCCACAGCCAAACTGCCCCCAGCTGTGCTCGCAGGGCTGCACCCCGCCCCAGGTGTTGCCACAAAAACAGGAGGGCAAGGGAATGCCCAGGCAAAGGCAAGGGCCAAGAGAACATGGAAGGAAATGCCAAGGATGACGGCCCAGACAATACGGCAGGGAACGCCAAAACTGAATACCGACATGAATGTGGCAACACAAAGCCAAGGGGTCATTAGGCCAAGAGAATGGGGCAAGGAACACAAAAAGAGGAGGACAAGAGAATGTAATAGTGAAAACA
>NW_011161017.1:0-377 GCF_000146605.3 Meleagris gallopavo | reverse complement strand
TTGCAACTGAGACCATTCTAGGATTCTGTGATCTCTCATTTCTGTGTGGTGGCCATTGTTTGTTTGGCAGTAATGACAAACAGAGGTTTTTTGGTTTTGTTTTGGTTGGTGGTGGTTGCGGTGGGTAATGACAAAACAAGTGTCACTATGCAGCTGGAGAAGAAAACAGGAGAGAATGAGAGAAAGAGCTGCTGACAGCAGTGCTGTCTCAGAAGCCATTTGTGGAAGCATGAGAGAGGGCAACATGGGCAGCTGATGGCAGCAGGGTGATTGATATGTGTCTGTGGGGATAAATGGTGGTGGCTTAGAGCTGAGTGAATTCCTTTGAGAGGCAAAAAAGTGTGTCTCAGTTTTTGCCGGAGATAGCATTTTGTTTG
>NW_011161016.1:0-865 GCF_000146605.3 Meleagris gallopavo | reverse complement strand
ACAACGGCAAGACTGAAATGTTCACCACTGCTTGGAATTTCTCTGATAGCAGCAGAAAACCAAGCCTTGTGAACGTGCAGTTCCGGTGCCACTCTTAAATGATGGTGCTATTCGAAAGGTTCTGGCCTTACTTTAAGATGTTCTGGCTATCATTAGGTGCATGGGAACTGCTGCATCACTGCCTGAGCCTCTGATTGACCACCTGAGACAAGCAGTGAGTCAGCCATGGCAACACAGGCGAAGGCCATTCAGCTGCCCTGTCGGAAGGGGTGACTGCCACTGAGGAAGGATCTCCCTGGAGATCACTCCTTGTGGAAAAGACTGCGAGCCTACAACATAGGTAAGCGCTTTCCATTTGTGATCCTCTTGTTGCAATAATCTTACTTGCCTAACTTTCCTGGATATTTCTTAATTACAACATCTGTGTATTCGTTGATTATACATTAGGTTAAATTATAACGGGGGTGCCAAAAATTGTCTCCGTATTAAGCTACCTCATCATCTGTTTTCCACTACTTTTTGTTCTTTGCAGTAGGCATCGAAGGTGAGACTGAATTGGAAAGTGAACGTGTGACTACTTTGGAAAATCAACCAACTCCTGGGGAGAAAACTACAGCACAACTCTGCAGGCTCCTTCTGCATCTGCCTGGGGCACTGGCAGCAGTGCTGAAGATGAGAGTCCAGAAGGCACTCAGGCAGAAGTTAAAATTCAAAATGTGAAAGTAAGAATGAAAGGCTTTAACAGACGCTGTTGTCACTAAATTCAGAGAATTATTCTCAAACCTCCAAGACGTGACTGTTTGCACTTTTGTGAGGAAGAAAACATGCAGCAGAAGAAACACTATCTGACTCCTTTCACCTGTGC
>NW_011161015.1:0-385 GCF_000146605.3 Meleagris gallopavo | reverse complement strand
CTGCACCACCACGACGACCCTCTGCGCTCTGCCAGTCAGCCAGTTCTCAACCCACCTCACTGTCCACTCGTCTATCCCACACTTCCTCAGCTTTGTTATAAGGATGTCGTGGGAGACAGTATCAAACGCCTTTCTAAAAATCAAGGTAGATTACATCTACCGCTCTTCCCCCATCCACCCAGCATGTGACAGCATCATAGAAGGCCACCAAGTTGGTCGAGCACGACCTCCCCTTGGTGAACCCATGCTGACTACTCCTGATAACCTCCTTTTCTCCCAGTTGTCTGGAGATGGTATCCAGCACAAGCTGTTCCATCACCTTTCCAGGGACGGAGGTGAGGCTGACAGGCCTATAATTACCCGGATCTTCCTTCTTGCCCTTTTT
>NW_011161014.1:0-434 GCF_000146605.3 Meleagris gallopavo | reverse complement strand
TCACTGTGGCAGACCACACAAGCAAGACATCTGACCCTTGCCTCCAATTGTGCACCTGAAGCATTGCACTCAATGTCGTGGGTGGGCACAAATCACTCAGGAGATGACAACAACCTGGGGGGCTCTGGTGTCCCGCAGACCTTGCAGATGCTGCTTTAAAAACCTGAAGTCTAAGTTAGGAATTAAAACCAGTTCACTTACTGTGAATGCTGATTAGTGGCTTTTACAAAAAGACAGAATATGTAACCTTTTCTACTTAATTTTCAAACCAATCAATCTTGAATCCATTCACCATTGAGATATTTAAGAATGAATCATTTCATTTCAGCTTCATTTTTGTATTCTTGTCTACTGCTAAAGATAAAAACAGTAACCTTAAGCCTGGCAGAAACACTATTTCTGACCTCTAAGACCATGAGTATTTTCTCTGATGT
>NW_011161013.1:0-531 GCF_000146605.3 Meleagris gallopavo | reverse complement strand
CTCTTTATGTACAGGCACAGCCAGGTTCATACACCTCCCAGTGCAATTCTCACTCTGACTGGAAAGAAAAAGGAGGCTTGAAAAGCAGTCTGTGCAAAACAAACAAACAAAGCAAGAATTAGAAGCCAACAGCAGCGGTGCAGTGGTACCTGAAAGAATTGCTCCATCTTGAACAGCAGAGCAATCCAAGAAGTACGAGGGCATTCCAAACTAGACCACTTGGGACAGATTAACAACTGCAAGCAGTGGGTTCCAAAGTTCCAGACAGGAAATCAAAGCTGGAAAAACTCTGCACCTTTTCCTCTCTCAATCTTTAGTACTTTGTGCAGCACAAGGGAAGCAAGTCTTCACACACAGCTGGGAAGCTAAAGACAAGGCTGACAACCCGTGTCAGATCCTGAGACTGCACAAAAGTTTGACAGATGATGGATAATTCACAGAGCACATTGCTCTTTCCAAAACTTACTAAGAGAAGGAGATCTCTGAAGTTGCTGTTTTACGGAGCCCTAAAGGGGAGAACGATTGGTGGAG
>NW_011161012.1:0-460 GCF_000146605.3 Meleagris gallopavo | reverse complement strand
TTTTTTGTTTTTATTTATTGTTTTTATGTTATTTATATTTTTATTTTATTTTTTTTTTATTTATTTTTTTATTTTTTATTTTCATTTCTTTATTATTTTTAATAAATACGCGTCCACGTTATTTGTCTATTTATTTATTTATTCGTTTGTATTTCTAAAATTCTTATTATTTCTTTATTTCTTCCTGCATTTTAATCGTTTTTTTATTTTTTATTTTTTAACTTTTTCGTTATTTTATTTATTTTCATTTATTTCTTTATCATTTTCGTTTATGCGTCCACGTGTTTGTCTGTTTGTTTATAATTTCGTTATTTGTTCATTTCAATTTTTTTATTTTTTTATTTATTTACGTGCCCGCGTATTTGTCTCTTTGTTTTTTAAATGTTGTTTTTATTGTTACTTATTGTTGTTATTTATTTATTTATTTGCTTGCTTATTTATCGGCTCGCTCGCTCGCTCG
>NW_011161011.1:0-352 GCF_000146605.3 Meleagris gallopavo | reverse complement strand
AACTGCTCATTATGCACAGCCCTCATCTTTGCTTTGCTTTGGTGAGTGGGGACTGCCATTGCTTCCTCAGTCCCACAGACCCCTTCCCATCCCACACTGCCATGGGAGATCAGGTTCTGGACACCTGAGGACCCAAACATCCACGAGTCTTTGGGTCATGACGAGATGAGTCCCAGAGTTCCGAGGGAATTCACCGCTGCAGTCACCGAGCCACTCTCCATGGTACTTCACAAGTCGAGGCAGTCAGGTCAAGTCCCTGGTGAGGAGAAAAAAGGTGACAGCACACCTCTTAGGAAGGATAGAAAGTGTGACGCGGGCAACTACCAGCATGTCAGTCTCACCTCTGTGCTGG
>NW_011161010.1:0-571 GCF_000146605.3 Meleagris gallopavo | reverse complement strand
AAGAGGAGCGACCAGCAGGGAGAGGGAGGTGATTGTCCCCCTCGACTCGGCTCTGGTGCGGCCCCATGTGCAGCACTGCGCCAGGCCTGGGGCTCCAGCACGGGAATGATGTGGAGCTTTTGGAGCAGGTCCAGAGAAGGGCCACGAAGATGATCAGAGGGCTGGAGCACCTCTCTTAGAAAGAAATGTTGAGGGAACTGGGATTGTTTGTGTGGGAGAAGAGAAAAGCTCTGGAGATAGCTCATGACAGCCTTCCAAGACTCGAAGGGAGCGCATAAGCAGGAGGGAGCAACGGCTGTTTAGGAGGGTGGATAGCGATAGGACAAGGGGAAATGGTTTTCAAGTGAGACAGGGGAGGTTTAGGTTGGTTATTAGGAGGCAGCTTTTCACGCACAGGGTGGTGACGCACTGGAATGTGTGCTTGAGAGTCACTTCCAGGATGATCTGCTCCATGATCCGTGACCAGCACAGAGGTGAGACTGACATGCTGGTAGTTCCCCGCGTCACACTTTCTATCCTTCCTAAGAGGTGTGCTGTCACCTTTTTTCTCCTTCAGCAGGGACTTGACCTG
>NW_011161009.1:0-461 GCF_000146605.3 Meleagris gallopavo | reverse complement strand
GGTAGGCGTATTGCATTCTGCATGTAGCCAAGGCGAAGTGCAAACCGCTCCTTTCCGATGTGCGGAAAGCAGACAGGTCACTGGTCGGACGAAAAGCAGAGCATAGTATTTAGAGGTAGGCGTAGTGCATTCTGCACGTTCGGAGATAAACGCGATTTCTCGGCCAGCAACGGCATAGTCTCCGGAGCGGTTCAGCGCGAATGCTGCTTTCTGGGCATGAGAGCGAAGGAGTGCGATTCCGATGCCGACAACTGCGAATTCAGGCTCCTGCACTCCCTGCGAGTGGGGGGTTTTTTCTCCGAACTCCTGAAAGGGTCTCTCCCCACTTTCTGAAACGCGCTCCCTGAGAGCACTACATTTGTCGCTCCTCGAACTTCCAGGTGTCTTATTAGAGAGGGTTTTCCCTTCCATTCTTTTCCTCTCTGAGAAAAGATGTGTAGCAGTGGAGAACCTCACTAGAA
>NW_011161008.1:0-410 GCF_000146605.3 Meleagris gallopavo | reverse complement strand
TGGCATTTGAAAAAGGAATTTCCAAAAATCCTGGAAGAAATAAAAGAAGCTTAGGAATATCATTTGATGATTCAATCTATATAGATTCAATTGGAGTGCCTAGGGGTGTCCCTGATGAATTTAAGGCAAGAAATCAAATTGTTGCGGGATTTGAGTCACTGTTTTTGGTGGGTAACGATTAACAAAAATGTAGATTGGATTAACTATATCTATTATAACCAACAGCGATTTATAAACTATACAAAAAGTGCCATCAAGGGAATTGCAGAACAATTAGATGCCACAAGTAGAATGGCCTGGGAAAATAGGATTGCTCTAGATATGATGTTAGCAGAAAAAGGAGGTGTATGTGTAATGTTGGGTACTCGCTGTTGCACCTTTATCCCCAATAACACAGCTCCAGATGGCAC
>NW_011161007.1:0-367 GCF_000146605.3 Meleagris gallopavo | reverse complement strand
TTTTGGTTCTGAAGGCCAGGGTCTGGAAGTATGACGTTTATGTTCCAGGATCTCCTGAAGCCTGGAGGGTGATGATGTCTCTGAAGTCTGGGCTGCTCGCTGAGAGCACGTGGGCCTTAGATACCATAACTGTCCTGCTCCACGATGACAGCAGCGTTGCGTCCTTTGAGCTCAGGCAGGTGGGTGCAGATGCTCAGCATCGAGTGCTTGCTGACCGTGGATTTCCATGTGGTTGGTGTGCCAGCGCGTGGTCTCTCCTCTCTGGTGGGACGTATCGCCTGTAACGCGGAAAGGGAACCGTGGTGGGGAGGCCAAGAGGGGCTTTGCAGTAGAGTGCTGTGAAGGGCTGAAGGCTGCTCGCCTATCC
>NW_011161006.1:0-494 GCF_000146605.3 Meleagris gallopavo | reverse complement strand
CGCAGGCAGACTCGTTCTGCTGTGATCTGTAGAAAAGGCAGGTTTTAGAAGTCATTTCTCCAAGATCGTTTCCCCCAAGTCTGCATGTGCAGCCCAAAGCTGTCAAATTGGGCTCTGGAGACTTCCGCAGTGGGCAATCGGTGATGCCACTGAAGAAGTTCTCCTGGCTGATCAAGGACACACCAGTCCCATCTAAACAAGAGAGCAGGAATGGTCATCTAGAAATTGTGCCCGTGGGGTTGGAGAACAGTCCAGGCTCCTGCTCTGCTGTCAGCCACTTACTACGGGTTTTACATGAGAAGAGCACATTTGATGGAGAAAAAGGGAGGACTGCTTTATTTTACTGGAGAACAGATCTAAGCGTTGTGTTGAAACGGAAAAAGAAGTTTACCTTAGGAGGTTTGGAGCCCACACAATCGCTAAGTTCTTAGCGTGCATGTTTGTGACGGAGGAGCTCTCAGCTAGACGAGCCAAGTGTCTCATCAAGTACTCCA
>NW_011161005.1:0-310 GCF_000146605.3 Meleagris gallopavo | reverse complement strand
AGCCCAGCGGCGCAGGAGCCGAGATGGCACAAATTGCGTCTCTACGGGCCAAGGGGGGAGCGCCGCGATTTCGCAGACACACAGACGTGCCGAGCGAGCGGGGGGGGCCGGCAGCTTCCTTCTTCCACGCGGCTTCCCAGCGCAGGAATCTCCCCAGGGACGGCGCCGTGCCGCCGCTCCTAACGCAGCACAGCCGGACCTGCGGGCAAGCGAACCTGACGGCCCCGGACTCCATCGTTTGTCGGGGAAGGAAAAAAGCACCGCCGCACGGCGCTCACACGGCACGGTAACGCGGGGCGGCGAACACGTT
>NW_011161004.1:0-787 GCF_000146605.3 Meleagris gallopavo | reverse complement strand
AGCGCACCAACATGGGGTGCATGATGTTCATTACCTGCTGGACACATCTCACACCACTGACTGGAGGAGCCCAGGCAATCCTTCAACTCCATCAGGCTGCAAAATGAAATCAGAAGAGACGCAGAACATAATTTTAAAACACAACAAGGATGCACACAATGCCCCTTAAAAAACACCCACCGCATGGATGCAATTAGCACATAGCCCTATTAATTACAGCCATCCAGCTTGAGATCCTCCAGAAAAAGCAGAGCTCACAGCTCTGAAATCAAGCAGGAATCACTCACCCCATTCTAAGGGCTCACCCCCACACACCAAAGGGAAGCAGTCTCCAGATTCAGATGCTGCTCTTACACCTAGCAGCCCTTCAGCGCACTTGCCATCCCCCCAAAAAGAAAGATCACAGCCCTGAAAGCAAAAAGAAACCACTTACCCCATTCCAAGGACCAATACTCCCCCACTCTCTCAAGTGAAGGAAGCAGCTTCCAGGTCCAAATACCTACCAGCCCTTAAGTACGCTCAGGGTCCCTGCTAAAAAACAGAGAGAGCAGCTCCACAATGGAGGAGAAAAATAAAAAAAAAAAAAATTAACTCCATCACCAAAGAACAAGGCATACTCCAAAGGAAGCACTCCCCAGGTTCAGATGCTGCCCCTACTCTTCCCAGCCCTTACATGGGATCAGGGAGGGGTGGAGCCTGGCTCTGCCCCACTCCACAGCCAAACTGCCCCCAGCTGTGCTCGCAGGGCTGCACCCCGCCCCAGGTGTTGCCACAAAAAACAGGAGGG
>NW_011161003.1:0-572 GCF_000146605.3 Meleagris gallopavo | reverse complement strand
TTGGTAAGGCTCACTGGGGCCTGGAAGTGTAGGAGCAGCTCGTGCTGGTTGCACCTGCTTGGCTGGGAGCTGCTTGGCTGGACGTGATGCCTTGGTTTACTTAATTTAAGTACCGGATGATCATTAAATAACGCTATTCAACATTCCTTGGAGATTATTTTTTCCCAAAAGTTCTGTCACGCAGCTGTTGCAGCTTTGCTAAATATGCTGAGTTTATTCAAAATGCCACTGCTGCTCCTAAAAGCACTCGAAGTGCTTTGGGGGGGAGTGATAAAACGGCTCTGACAGACTCATCGTTAAGATGCGTTAGGCGCCAATCCAGGCCTCGTTGGGCTGCATAAATTCAGTTTCACCACCGCATTGCGCCTCCCCTCGGCGCTGGAGCGGAGCCGGAGACGCACCCAACATGGCGGCGCTGTGGCACCGCGTCCCGTCCAGTTTCTACCTTCCTCCCGTCACGCAGTGGGCGACAAGAGCAATTCCGGTTTCGGCGCGGCGGTGATTGGTCCATCCTGTCCCCTGACCGGAAGCGAGCGTTCCGCCGCGAAGTTGAAACGCGAGGTGCCGGCCGG
>NW_011161002.1:0-390 GCF_000146605.3 Meleagris gallopavo | reverse complement strand
CTCTGAATTGCGCTTCATGGTGCCCAGAAGGTCTGCCTATCCTCTTTGTTCTGTGTCTTGCTTGTCTCTGGTCTTGCACTGTTTTCACTATTACATTCTCTTGTCCTCCGATTTTTTGTGTTCCTTGCTACATTCTCTTGGCCATTACCCTTGGCTTTGTGTTGCCACGTTCATGTCGGCATTCAGTTTTAGCGTTCCCTGCCGTATTGTCTGGGCCGTCATCCTTGGCATTTCCTTCCATGTTCTCTTGGCCCTTGCCTTTGCCTGGGCATTCCCTTGCCCTCCTGTTTTTGTGGAACCCGCACCTGGGGCGGGGTGCAGCCCTGCGAGCACAGCTGGGGGCAGTTTGGCTGTGGAGTGGGGCAGAGCCAGGCTCCACCCGTCCCTGAT
>NW_011161001.1:0-375 GCF_000146605.3 Meleagris gallopavo | reverse complement strand
AAACTGGTATTTCTGGCAGAAAACGTTGTGTTTGTCAGGAGAAAATGGGGATTTCTGGCACCAAATGTCATCTTTCATGGAGAAATGTGGCGTTTCTGGGAGAAAACGTGATATTTCTGGGGAGAATACTGCAGTTTCTGGGAGGAAATGTCATATTTTGGGGGGGAAATCTCCAATTTCTAGGAGAAAATGTCATATTTTTTGGTGGGAAAACTGGTATTTCTGTGAGACAATGTCCTATTTCCGGGAGAAAACTGGGTTTTCTGGTAGAAAACGTTGAGATTTGGTGAGAAAACTGGTATATCTGGCACAAAATATCCTATTTCTGGGAGAAAGCTGATATTTCTGAGAGACATTGCCATATTTTTGGGAAGA
>NW_011161000.1:0-507 GCF_000146605.3 Meleagris gallopavo | reverse complement strand
GGTGTCCCCCAGGGGTCTGTGCTGGGTCCGGTCTTGTTCAACATCTTCATCAGTGACCTTGATGAGGGGATAGTGGCCACCCTCAGCAAGTTTGCTGATGATACGAAGCTGGGAGGATTGGCTGACACGCCTGAAGGCTGTGCTGCCATTCAGCGAGACCTGGACAGGCTGGAGAGCTGGGCAGTAGAAACCGGATGAGGTTCACAAAAGCAAGTGTAGGGTCTTACACCTAGGGAGGAATAATTGCATGCACCAATACAGGCTGGGGGATGAGCTGCTGGAGAGGAGCTCTGCAGAGAGGGACCTGGGCGTCCTGGTGGACGACAGGTTGGCCATGAGCCAGCAGTGTGCCCTCGTGGCCAAAAAGGCCAATGGCATTCTGGGGTGCATTAAGAAGAGCGTGTCCAGCAGGTCGAGGGAGGTGATCCTCCCCCTCTACTCTGCCCTGGTAAGGCCTCATCTGGAGTACTGTGTCCAGTTCTGGGCTCCCCAGTACAAAAAGACAGG
>NW_011160999.1:0-483 GCF_000146605.3 Meleagris gallopavo | reverse complement strand
CCAGAGAAGGGCCACGAAGATGATCAGAGGGCTGGAGCACCTCTCTTAGAAAGAAATGTTGAGGGAACTGGGATTGTTTCTGTGGGAGAAGAGAAAGCTCTGGAGATAGCTCATGACAGCCTTCCAAGACTCAAAGGGAGCGCATAAGCAGGAGGGGGGCAAACGGGCTGGTTGAGGAGGGTGGATAGCGATAGGAGAAGGGGAAATGGTTTTGAAGTGAGACAGGGGAGGTTTAGGTTGGTTATTAGGAGGCAGCTTTTCACGCCCAGGGTGGTGACGCACTGGAATGTGTGCTTGAGAGTCACTTCCAGGATGATCTGCTCCATGATCCGTGACCAGCACAAGAGGTGAGACTGACATGCTGGTAGTTCCCCGCGTCTCACTTTCTATCCTTCCTAAGAGGTGTGCTGTCACCTTTTTTCTCCTCACCAGGGACTTGACCTGACTGCCTCGACTTGTGAAATACCATGGAGAGTGGCTCGG
>NW_011160998.1:0-771 GCF_000146605.3 Meleagris gallopavo | reverse complement strand
CTCAGTCTCCTCTTCTCCAAATTGAACAGACCCAGGTATCTCAGCCTTTCCTCATGTGGGAGATGCTCCAAACCCCAGTCATCTTTGTGGCCCTCCTCTGGACTGTCTCCAGCAGTTCACAGAACCACAGAATCACAGAATCACAGAATTGTAGGGGTTGGAAGGGACCTCTAGAGATCATCGAGACCAACCCCCCCTGCCAAAGCAGGTTCCCTACACCAGGTCGCACAGGTAGGCGTCCAGGCGAGACTTGAATATCTCCAGAGAAGGAGACTCCACAACCTCCCTGGGCAGCCTGTTCCAGTGCTCCGTCACCCTCACCGTCAAGAAGTTCTTACGCACATTCGTGCGAAACTTCCTATGCTGCAGCTGATGTCCCGTTTCCCCTCGTCCTGTCTCCACGCACCACTGAAAAGAGCCTGGCCTCACCACTATGGCCGCCACACCTCAGATATTTATAAACCTGGATCAGGTCCCCTCTCAGTCGTCTTTTCTCAAGGCTAAACAGACCCAGTTCACTCAGCCTTTCTTCATAGGGGAGATGCTCCAGGCCCTTCACCATCTTTGTGGCCCTCCGCTGGACTCTTTCCAAGAGATCCCTGTCTTTTTTGGTACTGGGGAGCTCAGAACTGGACACAGCACTCCAGATGAGGCCTTACCAGGGCAGAGTAGAGGGGGAGGATCACCTCCCTCGACCTGCTGGACACGCTCTTCTTAATGCACCCCAGAATGCCATTGGCCTTTTTTGGCCACGAGGGCACACTGCTGGCT
>NW_011160997.1:0-601 GCF_000146605.3 Meleagris gallopavo | reverse complement strand
AGGGAACAGCCACCACAAACATGCTAGGGGATGAAAGGACTGAGCGTATTCCTGCTCCATACGGGCCTGGGAGTACTGGTGGGTGGGAGCTGGACACAAGCCAGCAATGGGCCCTTCCAGCCCAGAAAGCCAACCGTATCCTGGGCTGCATCCAAAGATGCGCAGTCAGCGGGCCAAGGGAGGAGATCCCCATCCCTCTGCTCTGCGCTGGTCAGGCCTCACCTGCAGGTGAGTCCAGATGTGGAGTCCTCAGTGCAGGGAGACATGGAGCTGTGCGAGTGCATCCAGAGTACAGCCACAAACACGAACCCAAGGATGGAACCCCTCTCCTGTAAGCAAGGAGAGCCGGGCTGTTCAGCCTCCTGGAGAAGTGAAGGCTCCAAGGGGACCTGGTAACAGCCTTTCAATCCCTAAAGGAAAGAACAAGGGAAAATGGAGGTGAAATCTAAGGAAAATGTCTTGTACAGTGAGGGTGCTGAGGCAGTGGCACAGGTTGCCAGAGACATGGTGGATGTGCTGGCCCTTTCAAGGTGAGCCTGGCTCAGACTCTGAGCAACTTGATCTAGCTGTGGATGGTCAGCATGGGGGATCGGATCACATC
>NW_011160996.1:0-388 GCF_000146605.3 Meleagris gallopavo | reverse complement strand
GCCACGCTCTGTGTGTCTGTGCCTTGTCCCCATGCTCAGCAGGAACCCTGACGTCTGTCCCTGCCTGGCAGAGGCCGCCCCTAAGTGCTGGGAGGGGTCCCCAGCTCCATGCCCTGCACCCCACATCCTGCACCCATGGATCTCTCCATCTCCTCTGTGCTGCCTCCTCCAAAAATCCTGAAGGACGGAGCTCCCCATGCTGCCAAGCAGCCCCAATACCCTCTCTCTGCTCTCTCCCAATTCCTCCTTCCAGTTCCTGCCAAACCCTTCACTCTCTGTTCCACCTCCGCGCACACGATGTCTCCAGGTCACTCTCCTGTTACCCCCTCCCTTATCGCAGCCAATTGCCCCTCACTTGGATCTGCTTCAGCCCTCCTCCTTCAGTCCC
>NW_011160995.1:0-477 GCF_000146605.3 Meleagris gallopavo | reverse complement strand
GCACATTCCACTCCTTGCTGTTCCACAGAGACCAACACATCTCTCCGTGCACTTGTTACGGCACTTGGGAGCACCGCAGCTCTGCTGCCACCTGGTTGGACACAATCAGTCATGAAGGCACTGCCCTGCATCCGGGCCTCTTGCACAAACCTGTGCTCCTTGCTCGGAGCACATGGCTGCACTCTGTGCACCATGTTGCTTACCACCAGAGAAGGCTCAGCTACCCAACACCATTTTTGCTTCCATCTTGTCTGAGAACTGCTCATTATGCACAGCCCTCATCCTTGCTTTGCTTTGGTGAGGTGGGGACTGCCATTGCTTCCTCAGTCCCACACACCCCTTCCCATCCCACACTGCCATGGGAGATCAGGTTCTGGACCACCTGAGGACCCAAACAGCCAGGAGTCTTTGGGTCCTGACGAGATGAGTCCCAGAGTTCCGAGGGAATTCACCGCTGCAGTCACCGAGCCACTCTCC
>NW_011160994.1:0-751 GCF_000146605.3 Meleagris gallopavo | reverse complement strand
TTACATCTACCGCTCTTCCCCCATCCACCCAGCATGTGACAGCATCATAGAAGGCCACCAAGTTGATCAAGCACGACCTCCCCTTGGTGAACCCATGCTGACTACTCCTGATAACCTCCTTTTCTCCCAGCTGTCTGGAGATGGTATCAAGCACAAGCTGTTCCATCACCTTTTCCAGGGACAGAGGTGAGGCTGACAGGCCTATAATTACCCGGATCTTCCTTCTTGCCCTTTTTGAAGACCGGAGTGACATTGGCTATCCTCCAGTCTTCACGGGACCTCCCCTGTTGTCCAAGACCTCTCAAAAATGATGGAGAGCGGTTCGGCAATGACCTCCGCCAGCTCTCTCAGCACACGTGGATGCACCCCATCAGGTCCCATGGACTTGTGGACCTTAGTACTGCCTAGGCGCTCACGCACGTCCTCTTTCCTGACTAAAGGGAAGTCTCCCATTCCCCAGACCCTCTCACTAACCTCCAGGGTGTGGGATTCCTGCGGGAGAGGCTTTTCACTGAAGACAGAAGTAAAGAAGGCATTCAGTATCTCTGCCTTCTCAGCATCCCCCGTTACGAGGACCCCCCCTCACTTAGTAAGGGGCCCACATTCTCCCTAGTTTTCCTTTTGCTATTAACATACTTGAAGAAGCCTTTTTTATTATCCTTTATCACTTTAGCCAGATTCAATTCCAGACGGGCTTTAGCCTTCCTCGTTGCATCCCTGCAGGCCCTGACTACATTCCTATATTCTTCCC
>NW_011160993.1:0-1020 GCF_000146605.3 Meleagris gallopavo | reverse complement strand
CAACGAGGATGCACACAATGCCCTAAAAAACACCCACCGCATGGATGCAATTAGCACATAGCCCTATTAATTACAGCCATCCAGCTTGAGATCCTCCAGAAAAGCAGAGCTCACAGCTCTGAAATCAAGCAGGAATCACTCACCCCATTCTAAGGGCTCACCCCACACCCCCAAAGGAAGCATTCTCCAGATTCAGATGCTGCTCTTACACCTAGCAGCCCTTCAGCGCACTTGGGATCCCCCAAAAAGAGAAGATCACAGCCCTGAAAGAAAAAGAAACCACTTACCCCATTCCAAGGACCAATACTCCCCCACACTCTCAAGTGAAGGAAGCAGCTTCCAGGTCCAAATACCTACCAGCCCTTAAGTACGCTCAGGGTTCCCTGCTAAAAGAGAGAGAGACCAGCTCCATAATGGAGAAGAAAGAAAAAAAAAATAACACTCAACTCCATCACCAAAGACAAGGCATACTCCAAAGGAAGCACTCCCCAGGTTCACATGCTGCCCCTACTCTTCCCAGCCCTTAAAATGGGATCAGGGAGGGTCTGGAGCCTGGCTCTGCCCCACTCCACAGCCAAACTGCCCCCAGCCTGTGCTCGCAGGGCTGCACCCCGCCCCACGGTGCCGGGTTCCACAAAACAGGAGGCAAGGAATGCCCAGGCAAAGGCAAGGGCCAAGAGAACATGGAAGGAAATGCCAAGGATGACGGCCAGACAATACGGCAGGGAACGCCAAAAACTGAATGCCGACATGAATGTGGCAACACAAAGCCAAGGGTAAAGGCCAAGAGAATGGGGCAAGGAACACAAAAATAGGAGGACAAGAGAATGTAATAGTGAAAACAGTGCAAGACCAGAGACAAGCAAGACACAGAACAAAGAGGATAGGCAGCCTTCTGGGCACCATGAAGCGCAATTCAGAGCTCTGGGGGAACCCTATGGTGCCGGGCTCTGGAATGGGTAAAACGCTGGCGGGTGTGCATCGCCCTTACCTGCTGGGCAGACAATGACCAGTCAGCAA
>NW_011160992.1:0-433 GCF_000146605.3 Meleagris gallopavo | reverse complement strand
ATCTCCTAAGAAGTTATTGTTCTCTCCAGCTGACAGCTGCAAGGTACATGAGCCATGTGATTTCAGGGAAGTGTTACGTTTGAGTAACAACTCAAAGTTCAATACTTTTTTTTTTTTTTTTCCCCAGTTTTCTCCCAAAACTCTCCCTCGGTGGGCAGAAGATGCCCAGTCCTTACTTCAAATGCTCTGTCAGCAGGTGGATGCTTCAAAGGTAACAACTTTGTCACTATGCTCAGTGAAGAACAGTTGTTCTTTTAGTTACAGTAGGTACTTGGTGATCCGAGCACTGGACAGACATTCTGACTGGACTAAAGCACAACTCAGTGAAAACATCTGCTCTGAACATCTCTTAATTGAGTGCAAGAGTAAAACCTGTTGCCTATAAACCCTGACTGAGGACTCAGAGATGCAGAGGGAACCTTTCTAAGGACTG
>NW_011160991.1:21700-22495 GCF_000146605.3 Meleagris gallopavo | reverse complement strand
TCCAATAGGCTGTTTTGGGGATTCTGGTCCCCATTTGATGTATCCGTTACCTCCATGGATTTATCAGCTTCAGGCACGGTTGATAGTTTGTCTATTATATCTTCTTGTTTGTTTTCCTATTCTGTCCAGCTTTTCAGCTACCTTTGTAATGGCTGAAACACAAGCTCGCAGAGGGCTTAAATGTAACTCAAAGTCTTGAAGTTTATTAACCAATTCACTTATAAGGGGTCTTCTTTCCCCTCTGCCATACATTGCTGCAAATGTGCTGGCGTACCTTTCTGGTGCGGTCTTTGTGAATGTACGCCACATGTTTGGTGTACACCTGACTCTCTCGGGATCATGCTCTTGGTCTGGCTCGTCAGGAATGAAATCGGGGCTATGTAGCATTTCCACCACAGCATATTCTCTTAAATAACAGATGCCTTCTTCCATATCAGCCCATTTCTTTTTCTCAGGCATCAGATCATCTTTGAAGGGGTATCTTTCTTTTACAGCTAACAACATCCGCTTCCAGAGGGTAAAGGCCTGGTTCTGGCATGTACTAATACCTCTGTCAATGGCTGAGTCCCTAGCAATGCCACCCAGTTGGCGAGCTTCTCTACTATCCAGCCACACACTGTTGGCCCCATTCGTCCCAACATCGAAGTAACCAAGTGGCAATAGGCTCATTTGGGTGACGTGAAAAGTCTTTTCTCAGACTTCGAATTTCATTCATTTTCAGAGATCGATCAACAATGGTAACGATATCTTGCTCACCTCTTACTCTTTCGGGACTTCTTGTTGCCCTCATTGGCG
>NW_011160991.1:0-455 GCF_000146605.3 Meleagris gallopavo | reverse complement strand
CCTTAGAATGGGTGAGTGATTCCTGCTTGATTTCAGAGCTGTGAGCTCTGCGTTTTCTGGAGGATCTCAAGCTGGATGGCTGTAATGAATAGGGCTATGTGCTAATTGCATCCATGCGGTGGGTGTTTTTTAAGGGCATTGTGTGCATCCTTGTTGTGTTTTAAGTTTTGTTCTGCGTCTCTTCTGATTTCATTTTGCAGCCTGATGGAGTTGAAGGATTGCCTGGGCTCCTCCAATCAGTGGTGTGAGATGTGTCCAGCAGGTAATGAACATCATGCACCCCATGTTGGTGCGCTGCTTGTATGCAGGTAGGTTTGTGATGTGATCCGCCTCCCCCATGCTGACCGTCCACAGCTAGATCAAGTTGCTCAGAGTCTGAGCCAGGCTCACCTTGAAAGGGCCAGCACATCCACCATGTCTCTGGCAACCTGTGCCACTGCCTCAGCACCCTCACT
>NW_011160990.1:0-425 GCF_000146605.3 Meleagris gallopavo | reverse complement strand
TCGCGCTGAACCGCTCCGGAGACTTTGCCGTAGATGGCCGAGAAATCGCGTTCATCCACGAACGCCGCTTTCAGCCGTCAGCAGCGGTCTCGCGTTTCTCTCTTGCAGAGAACGGCCCACTTCAGACGTCTGCTTTTCTCCGATGTGTCGGGCCCCCCCCGAGTTGCTGCATTGGCAGTGCCCTGATCATCCCTTGAGCTGGGTAAGTGACATTGTTATCCCTACCGGAAGGCAGTCTCTGCTTTTGTTGTCGTGTTACCAAACGCTTGCAGCGTGGAAGTGAGGCCCTTGCTATTGGTGTCAGTACTTCAAGCAATGTAGTTGTGGACACAGCAGTAAACCGCAGCCGGAGGTGGATGCCAATATCCAACGCTTGGTCACTGTGCCTAGGTGCGTTTATCCCTGACGTGTCCTGTTTAACACGC
>NW_011160989.1:0-942 GCF_000146605.3 Meleagris gallopavo | reverse complement strand
GGTTAGACCAAGCCGGGAGAGCCAGCTGGAGGGCTGGCACTTGGTCTCTAAGGGATGCTGCTCCTCGGGGAGGAGCAGCTTTTTGTCCCAATTCCGGGCCCAGCTGAGACAGCTGGCAAAGTCAGGAATTGGAGACACGAAAGCAAGTAAGATCAGGAAGAGATTCAGGCTGCCCTTCATCCTGTTCTCTTCCACGGACCACTCTCAGCACACAAAGTGGCTGTCACCCAGAGCAGAGCTCCAGCAGTGACCACCAGGACGGAGCGACTGCCCCAAGTGTCTGAGCTGGGGGAGGCTGCCAGCGTGACTTAGTAAAGACTGAAGTCCTGCCCCGCCCTGTGATGTCACAATGCCTTTCCCGGTGCGGGCGCAGCCGTGCACCCAGCTTGGGGCTGGGGACCCTACCCCCAAATCCCACCTCCCTGTTCCACCTCCCCTTTTTTCCAATCCGCCTGCACTCTGTAATTTTCATGAGCACACGAGGTCATAGAATCACAGAATCACAGAGCGTCCTGGGGTTGAGAAGGCCCACAGTGATCACCCAAGGTTTTTCAAACCTCCCTGCTACAAGCAAGGTAGCCAACCACCAGAGCAGGCGCCCAGAGCCACATCCAGCCTGGCTTTGAATGCCTCCAGGGATGGGGCGATCCACAGCCTCCTTGGGCAACCTGTTCCAGTGTGTCACCACCCTCTGGGTGAAAAACTTTCTCCTACCTGTCTAACCTAAACCTCTCCTGTCTTAGTTAAAAGCCATTCCCCCGTATCCCATCACTATCCACCCTCGTAAACAGACGTAAACGGAGGTCAGCTGCTACTCTCCCATTCTTTTGACCCCTTCAGTCCAACAGCAATGAATACTGGATTAATTTCCTTTATTTCTATGTAGGCAAGAAAATAAAAGAATATCTGATAGTACAGACCAAGAGATTTGAGCCTTTGCTT
>NW_011160988.1:0-562 GCF_000146605.3 Meleagris gallopavo | reverse complement strand
AAAAAAAAAACAAATCCAAAGCAAGTGACTCACAAAAAATATATTACTCTTCTATATTTGTATATTAAAAGGAAAGTTTTTATCACACTTGCTAGTCCATGAATAGTAGATATATCTGAAATTTAAGATAAATTCTTAAGTCTCATGTGATTTCTGTGCCCCAAGGAATGCCAGATCCAGACACTTTCGGACGTATTCAAGAGCCACTTTTCAGAGTCTCTATTTGTGGTATTGATTGTTTCTCATAGACAGTCAGTTAACAAAAAGTTGAAAATACAGTCTTACATGATCCCTGGCCTTCAAGGAAAGCCAGTCTATGCCTTAGTGACCAGAATTTTCTAATCGCAAGCCAAAGTGAGATGTAAGGTGGTTAAGATGTATAGTAAGTACTAAGCTTCACCTTCTAAATGCAAAAATTTAGAAGAATGTTCAAATTAGTGTTTCATTTAAAAACATAAAGTACATGGAAAAATGGATAAAAGGCATTGATCACCAGGTGAAACATGTTTCTTACGTATTGCTTTGCTAAATTAACTTTCTAGGGGAAAAAAAAAAACAACAA
>NW_011160987.1:0-445 GCF_000146605.3 Meleagris gallopavo | reverse complement strand
AAATTTGTAAGGGGGGTTTGGAAAGGGAACCTCTAGAGATCATCCGAGACCCAATCCCCCTGCCAAAGCAGGTTCCCTACACCAGGTCGCACAGGTAGGCGTCCAGGCGAGACTTGAATATCTCCAGAAAAGGAGACTCCACAACCCCCCTGGGCAGCCTGTTCCAGTGCTCTGTCACCCTCACCGTAAAGAAGTTCTTACGCACATTCGTAAGCTGCAGCTTATGTCCATTTCCCCTTGTCCTGTCTCCACATACCACTGAAAAGAGACTGGCCTCACCGCTATGGCCGCCACAACTCAGATATTTATAAACCTGGTCCCCTCTCAGTCGTCTTTTCCCAAGGCTAAATAGACCCAGTTCACTTAGCCTTTCTTCACAGGGGAGATGCTCCAGGCCCTTCACCATCTCTGTGGCCCTCTGCTGGACTCTTTCCAAGAGATCCCT
>NW_011160986.1:0-555 GCF_000146605.3 Meleagris gallopavo | reverse complement strand
TTTTCGTTATTTTATTTATTTTCATTTATTTCTTTATCATTTTCGTTTATGCGTCCACGTGTTTGTCTGTTTGTTTATAATTTCGTTATTTGTTCATTTCAATTTTTTTATTTTTTTATTTATTTACGTGCCCGCGTATTTGTCTCTTTGTTTTTTAAATGTTGTTTTTATTGTTACTTATTGTTGTTATTTATTTATTTATTTGCTTGCTTATTTATCGGCTCGCTCGCTCGCTCGCTCGCTCATTTATTTATTTATTCATTCATTCATTCATTCATTCATTCATTCATTCATTCATTCATTCATTCATTCATTCCTCGTGTTTTATTTCTTATTCGTATTTTTTCCCCTTTTTAATTTTCGTTTTATCGATCTTTAGGTGTTCCGTCCCCGTCCCCGCCCCGCCCCGTCCCGTCCCGTCCCGTCCCGTCCCCGGTTTCGCGATTTGTTGATTGATTGATTGATTGATTGGATTGGATTGGTATTTTTGTTGTTGTTGTTGTTTATGTGTGTACTTGTTCGTCTATTTATTTTTGATTTCTATTTTTATCTTTT
>NW_011160985.1:0-675 GCF_000146605.3 Meleagris gallopavo | reverse complement strand
GAACTAGGGAGAACAGCTAGCAAGGAATAGTTATCAAAACTACCCTCAAACCAGAGGGAAAGCTAGCAGTATCTCTACAGAAATAACAGCATTACATATTTTCAGCTACGACTCCTTTACACCCACCTTGCATCCTCCTCCAGTTGGGTGAGATGGCATACAAAAAGCATGGTCAGGAACAGGGCCCTTATATTAATAGAAGAACAGAAGGAGCAAGTGCAATTTTCTGGAGTGCAGGCAGCTCAGATCACAGAATTTTTCACAAGGCCATTCCTAATAGTACTGAATGTTTCCAAGAGCTATCACTCCCATCAAATATGCTCTAGCAAACATACCTTAAGTTTTCTTGGCCCATGTCTGCTGAATTGCTTCTTTTGGCCTGGTGGAAGCACTGTAATCACTTTCTCTAGGCCTCTTTCAAGACCTCCAAGTAGTTTGGCCTTTCTCTTCTTTTGGCTGCTATCCACATGAGCTAGGTTGAGATCTAAATCCACAGCATGACACCTGTTACAAAACCAAATTAATTAGTTGCTTCTCCTCAGCAATCAGACAGTAGTTGTTTCAGATGCACTGCTAGAATATTCTCAGATCAGAATGAAGAAAACAAAAGGAAGTGTCGTGTATTATGAGAGTTTCTGCTTACAAGTTAGTTGAGCTTTAAGCTCAGAGATGCAT
>NW_011160984.1:0-637 GCF_000146605.3 Meleagris gallopavo | reverse complement strand
CTGCAAAATTGCTGCCGGGCCCCCGCCTTCATGTCAGACCTAAAAAAGGAAGCAGAGCGCAGACTTCGTAGAGTGCAACTTGTGCCTCACTGCTCCGTGCATTGCTTGGTGTGCCAAACCCAGCAGGTGTTTCAGCAAACCGCGCTGAAGTCACGGCAGAGAGCCAGGTGCTCAGCTGGGGACGTGGACGGTCAGCACACTTGGTGGGGGGAAAAGGGGGACCTGGGGCACTTGCTGACAGAAGCCGTGGCAGTCAGGCACAAGCTGCAGCTAGTGATGGGCGGGCAGTTGTTGCAGCCAGCTGATTTCCAAGCATTGCCCTGCTCAAGAGGTGACATTGCATGGCAGAAGAAAGCTGGGAAAATGCTTCTTCCTCATGATTTTTCACTTGTTGATACTTTCTGTAGGGTTCCTGTCCCAAAGGAGAACTCGGAGATCAAGGCGGTTGAAGAACGAGTGAAGCCAGCTCCTTCCAGGAGCGAGGGAGGTTCCTGTGGAGAGAACCCTGAGACCTCGGGCTTCCTCTGACACTTAGCCATCATGTCTCAGCAAGGAGATGGTTCCAATTCCTGCTCTGTGAGAAGAAAGGTATGGCTGGGTTTCTTTTGTGTGGTGTTTCTTCTTTTTTCTCATTTTT
>NW_011160983.1:0-400 GCF_000146605.3 Meleagris gallopavo | reverse complement strand
AGTGATTCCTGCTTTACTTTCAGAGCTGTGAGCTCTGCTTTTCTGGAGGATCTGAAGCTGGATGGCTGTCATTAATAGGGCTATGTGCTAATTGCATCCATGCGGTGGGTGTTTTTTTAAGGGCATTGTGTGCATCCTTGTTGTGTTGTAAATTATGTTCTGCGTCTCTTCTGATTTCATTTTGCAGCCTGATGGAGTTGAAGGATTGCCTGGGCTCCTCCAGTCAGTGGTGTGAGATCTGTCCAGCAGGTAATGAACATCATGCACCCCATGTTGGTTGCGCTGCTTGTATGAAGGTAGGTTTGCGATGTGATCCGACTCCCCCATGCTGACCATCCACAGCTAGATCAAGTTGCTCAGAGTCTGAGCCAGGCTCACCTTGAAAGGGCCAGCACATCCA
>NW_011160982.1:0-412 GCF_000146605.3 Meleagris gallopavo | reverse complement strand
CTCCTCTGCCTTCCCCATTCCAGTGACATTTGCTGACCGTCCGACCTTCATCAAACGGTTGAGCACAGACAGCATCGATGGAGGACACTTCAGACGGATAAGGAGCTTACTGCTGAAGGAGAGCTCCAAGACCAGGTGAGGCTGGAGGCTCCGGGCTGGGATGTGCCCCAACGAGAGCCCATTCCCCAGCCCCAAAGGGTCGCTGTTTGTGGCCGCCCAACAGCGCTGAACGCAGCACCCACCGTGCTGGGATGGGGACGCCGGGAGCCCCCCAGCTCACAGGGCTGGCCCCTCTGCGCATCTCAGGAGAGCCACGGGGCAGCCGCTGAGCAGCCTGTGGGGAGGGCTGCGCTGCACCGAGGCTCCTGGCTCAGGCTTGCAGGATGCGGCCCCCAAGCCATCAGCCACTCAC
>NW_011160981.1:0-473 GCF_000146605.3 Meleagris gallopavo | reverse complement strand
GATGGATGCAGCCTGTCTCCATGGGGATTCCCCAGGGTTCTAGCCGAGGAACTGGCAGGACTTATTGACAGGGTTTTAAACTAGGGTAATGAAGGGGGAAGGGGACAAAATGAGGACCGCTGGGACTGAGGGGGCAGTTCGAGGCTCCAAACAGAACTTGATGGGTGGAGACAGTGGAGTTCAAAGGCTTGGAGAGGGGTGGGGGGATGCTGCTTCTCTTAAGTGCCTATATACTAATGCGTGTAGCATGGGGAATAAACAGGAAGAGCTGGAGTTCTGCGTGCGGTCGCGAGGCCATGATCTCATTGCGACCACAGAGACATGGTGGGACAGCTCACATGACTGGAATGTTGTCATGGATGGCTGTGTGCTTTTTAAGAAAGATCGGCTGGCTAGGCGGGGTGGTGGAGTTGCTCTTCATGTGAGAGAGCAGCTAGAATGTATTGAACTTCACTTGGGGGAGAGTGATGTAG
>NW_011160980.1:0-572 GCF_000146605.3 Meleagris gallopavo | reverse complement strand
TTCTGGAGGACTGCTTCCTTTGGGGTGTGGGGTGAGCCCTTAGAATGGGGTGAGTGATTCCTGCTTGATTTCAGAGTCTGTGAGCTCTGCTTTTCTGGAGGATCTCAAGCTGGATGGCTGTAATTCATAGGGCTATGTGCTAATTGCATCCATGCGGTGTTTTTTAAGGGCATAGTGTGCATCCTTGTTGTGTTGTAAATTCTGTTCTGCGTCTCTTCTGATTTCATTTTGCAGCCTGATGGAGTTGAAGGATTGCCTGGGCTCCTCCAGTCAGTGGTGTGAGATCTGTCCAGCAGGTAATGAACATCATGCACCCCATGTTGGTGCGCTGCTTGTATGCAGGTAGGTTTGCGATGTGATCCGACTCCCCCATGCTGACCATCCACAGCTAGATCAAGTTGCTCAGAGTCTGAGCCAGGCTCACCTTGAAAGGGCCAGCACATCCACCATGTCTCTGGCAACCTGTGCCACTGCCTCAGCACCCTCACTGTACAAGACATTTTCCTTAGATTTCACCTCCATTTTCCCTTGCTCTTTCCTGTAGGTATTGAAAGGCTGTTACCAGGTTCCCT
>NW_011160979.1:0-609 GCF_000146605.3 Meleagris gallopavo | reverse complement strand
AACTGGGTGGCTTGAAACCTATGCAGTACCCCACGCTACCGCCCGAAATACCATATTAGGTCTTGAGAAACAAGTCCTGTGGCGACATGGTACCCCAGAAAGAATTGAGTCAGATAATGGGACTCATTTTAAAAATTCTCTTGTAAATACCTGGGCTAAAGGTCATGGTATTGAGTGGATTTACCATATTCCCTACCATGCACCAGCCTCAGGTAAGATTGAACGATACAATGGGTTGTTAAAAACTATGCTGAAAGCAATGGGAGGCGGTACATTTAAGCACTGGGAGAAGCATTTGGCAGAAGCCACCTGGTTAGTCAATACCAGAGGATCTATCAATCGTGATGGTCCAACCCAGTCCAGCTCCCTACATACCGTAGAGGGAGATAAAGTCCCTGTTGTACATGTAAAGAATATGTTGGGAAAGGCAGTTGGGGTTATTCCAGCCTCTGAGAAGGACAAACCTCTTTGTGGAACTGTTTTTTGCCCAGGGACCTGGGTCCACTTGGTGGGTGATGCAGGAAAACGGGGATGTTCAATGTGTACCACAAGGGAACTTGATGTTGAGGGAGTGCAGTCAGTAATTCCTTGTGCGTGTGTTTATATTTT
>NW_011160978.1:0-450 GCF_000146605.3 Meleagris gallopavo | reverse complement strand
TATATATAACTTTGTTAAGCAGAGCCTTTGAAAGATTGGGAATCCTTATCAACATGAAGTACTTCTAATAATTTTGACTGGTTCAGTGAGAGGAGGCCATTTCTGGCTGCATTAAATATAAAACCAAAGCCAGGTGTCTTTGCTGCATACCAAGGCAGGTAGAAATCCCATGCTGCCTGAAAAAGAATTAACACTGCTTCTGGCCTCCTGTTCTGGGCAGACGTGCTTGAAGTGCTTGAAGAGATGCTTCAAACGGCCTCAAATGCTTCAAATGCTTGTGAGCCAAGACTTTGAGCATATTTGATGGATATGATGAAGGTTTTAATACTGAGATGCTTTAGGATTTTGAATTTTGCTTATGATCCGAGATCAGAAACTCAGGTAGTCTCTTGCCTGTGAAACAATCCCCTCTTCCTGCTGAAGCTTATCAGGGATTTCTTAGGTGACGAC
>NW_011160977.1:0-460 GCF_000146605.3 Meleagris gallopavo | reverse complement strand
CTCTTGGCCTAATGACCCCTTGGCTTTGTGTTGCCACATTCATGTCGGCATTCAGTTTTGGCGTTCCCTGCCGTATTGTCTGGGCGTCATCCTTGGCATTTCCTTCCATGTTCTCTTGGCCCTTGCCTTTGCCTGGGCATTCCCTTGCCCTCCTGTTTTTGTGGCAACACCTGGGGCGGGGTGCAGCCCTGCGAGCACAGCTGGGGGCAGTTTGGCTGTGGAGTGGGGCAGAGCCAGGCTCCACCCCTCCCTGATCCCATGTAAGGGCTGGGAAGAGTAGGGGCAGCATGTGAACCTGGGGAGTGCTTCCTTTGGAGTATGCCTTGTTCTTTGGTGATGGAGTGAGTGTATTTTTTTTTTTTCTTCCTCCATTGTGGAGCTGCTCTCTCTGTTTTTTAGCAGGGAACCCTGAGCGTACTTAAGGGCTGGTAGGTATTTGGACCTGGAAGCTGCTTCCTTC
>NW_011160976.1:0-676 GCF_000146605.3 Meleagris gallopavo | reverse complement strand
GACAATGACCAGTCAGCAAAGTGAGGTTCCGGGGCATTCCGGGAAATGCACATTCCACTTCCTTGCTGTTTCCACCGAGACCAACACATCTCTCCGTGCAGTTGTTACGGCACTTGGGAGCACCGCAGCTCTGCTGCCACCTGTTGGACACAATACAGTCATGAAGGCACTGCCCTGCATCCGTACCTCTTGCACAAACCTGTGCTCCTTGCTCGGAGCACATGGCTGCACTCTGTGCACGATGTTGCTTACCACCAGAGAAGGCTCAGGTACCCAACAACATTTTGGCTTCCATCTTGTCTGATAACTGCTCATTATGCACAGCCCTCATCTTTGCTTTGGTGAGGTGGGGACTGCCATTGCTTCCTCTTGGAATGGGAGATCAGGTTCTGGACCACCTGAGGACCCAAACATCCAGGAGTCTTTGGGTCCTGACGAGATGAGTCCCAGAGTTCCGAGGGAATTCACCGCTGCAGTCACCGAGCCACTCTCCATGGTATTTCACAAGTCGAGGCAGTCAAGTCAAGTCCCTGCTGAGGAGAAAAAAGGTGACAGCACACCTCTCAGGAAGGATAGAAAGTGTGACGCGGGGAACTACCAGCATGTCAGTCTCACCTCTGTGCTGGTCACGGATCATGGAGCAGATCATCCTGGAAGTGACTCTCAAGCACACATT
>NW_011160975.1:0-710 GCF_000146605.3 Meleagris gallopavo | reverse complement strand
AGGCTCCAAGCTGAACTGGAGGATGAGAGCATTGGAACTGACCAACCTGATCAACTACAGGAAGCACCACAATTGATGTCACTTGCCCCTGTAAGAGGACGGAAAATGAAACGAATCTCGACTCAGTTAGAAGAGAAGAAAGAAGAGGAGAGAGGTCCAGAGGGGTGGCTCCAAGATCCACAAGAAGCACCCCTAAGTCCAGGGGAGGGGCCCTCAGTAAGACCACGGTCACCGACGCCAATGAGGGCAACAAGAAGTCCCGAAAGAGTAAGAGGTGAGCAAGATATCGTTACCATTGTTGATCGATCTCTGAAAATGAATGAAATTCGAAGTCTGAGAAAAGACTTTTCATGTCACCCAAATGAGCCTATTGCCACTTGGTTACTTCGATGTTGGGACAGTGGGGCCAAGAGTGTGTGGCTGGACAGTAGAGAAGCTCGCCAACTGGGTGGCATTGCTAGGGACTCAGCCATTGACAGAGGTATTAGTACATGCCAGAACCAGGCCTTTACCCTCTGGAAGCGGATGTTGTTAGCTGTAAAAGAAAGATACCCCTTCAAAGATGATCTGATGCCTGAGAAAAAGAAATGGGCTGATATGGAAGAAGGCATCTGTTATTTAAGAGAATATGCTGTGGTGGAAATGCTACATAGCCCCGATTTCATTCCTGACGAGCCAGACCAAGAGCATGATCCCGAGAGAGTCTAGGT
>NW_011160974.1:0-551 GCF_000146605.3 Meleagris gallopavo | reverse complement strand
CCAGTCCAGATCTATTTGGGCCACCTCAATTCTGGCAGCTCTGTCTACCTGATGGTATTTTGCTGCTCTTCAGTAGCCCTATTCTTGGGCACATGGGCATCTACGTGACGCACCTTTATAACCATATTCTTTATTCGGGCAGCAATATCTTTCCACAGGTCAGCAGCCCAAATAGGTTTACCCTTCTTTGCCAGTTGTTTTGCTCCCACTGCTGTAACCACCCCCATAGAGCATTTGCCACCATCCACGAGTCAGTGTAAACATAAAGCATTGGCCACCTCTCCCGTTCAGCAACATCCAAGGCCAGTTGGACAGCCTTTACCTCTGCAAATTGGCTCGATTCTCCTTTTCCTTCAGTGGCCTCTGCAACTTGTCGTGTGGGGCTCCACACAGCGGCTTTCCATCTGCGGTGTTTCCCCACAATACAACACGATCCATCTGTGAATAGGGCATATGTCTTCTCATTTTCGGGTAGTTCATTATATGGTGGGGCCTCTTTAGCACGTGATATCTCTTCTGCTGGCGGTGTTCCAAACTTTTTGCCTTCAGGC
>NW_011160973.1:0-840 GCF_000146605.3 Meleagris gallopavo | reverse complement strand
TTTACTGGTGTCTGTTACAGAACCTATTTATGGAACTTGACATTTAAATATACTGTAGTTTGCTTTGCTACAAATAAGTAGCAAAGCAAAACAAACAACAACAACAAACCCCAGTAGTGTGTTTATGTACAGTACTCCAAGCTGTAAGTCAGAAAGTCAGATGCAGAGCTTAACTATTAAGCTGGTTGCATGCCAAAAAGGTTTTACCAAGTTATTTAAGGATCTTTAATGTAATACACAATTAATATGCAATAATTTACACAACCATCTCAGGAGCTCTTGCTGTGATGTCTTACGTTGGATGTTCTGCAAATGTTGGCAGCATGATCCTTGACACTGCTGCTTGTTTTGAGTGTCCAAGATCACTATTCTTTAATGGAAGCTGTAAGTTCCTATTAAATATAGTTAATCATGTAAATGCTCAATTCTGTAACCTCAGCTTCATATGGGAACTCTCTTCAGTGGCTGGCTGGCTGGTGTAGAGCTGGTTAGTTTTTCGACTTAAGTGAAAGTGTACGAATGAAGCTCACAGCTAGCCTAATACAGATGGGCTCTCATTCTCCTCAGCCAAAGCTGTTGGGTGATCCAGTAAAACAGAGGCAGTCCTGACTCATCTCAATCTTCTGAGAAAACACTGATCCTGTTTTGTACCAGTCATCCAGAAATACCAGTCCCAGCAGGTTCTGTCAGCCTTAATCTTCAATAGGAATCTTTAATAGGTTCTAGTAGCTGTGGTGAGATGATGTTGTTGGGTGTACCTAGGTACAACTAGACTCCATTCAGTCTTTATAAACACAAGAGAGAAAGCTTACACCCCTTAGCACAACTGTGTGTATGCAT
>NW_011160972.1:0-493 GCF_000146605.3 Meleagris gallopavo | reverse complement strand
TGCTTTCACTGCTGCAGGGATATGAGAACCTCCTGCGGCAGTAAGAACCGATGCTGGCTCACGCTACTTTGGTAGGAAACGTTTTTGTATCGAGCCAGAAACTCAACTCAAGGAATATCACCCATTCACAAGACAGTCAGCTTTCCAACTCCTTCTCCACAAGGGCCCAAGCCAGCTGTCCCGGGACACTGAAAAGCACAGAAAGCCGGGAGGCATGAAACAGGCGATCTCCCGCACTCCATTTTGGAGGGAGAAAGACACTGAGTCTGTTTACCGTCTCCTTCACAAAGAGGAGAATTTGACCAAGGAAGAAACGCCTGAGCTTGACAAAGCTAGTTGGGAAGGGCCAAATTCTCTTTTTGCGGGGGAAACCGAGTCCCATCGTGATCCATCTCTTCCCAGGACAATCGCAAGCCTATGGTTGAGAAGGCAAGAGCGTGGCTGGAACAGGAACGGTGCCTGGGAGAGATCAGCATGCAAGTGCTTCTGGTCC
>NW_011160971.1:0-464 GCF_000146605.3 Meleagris gallopavo | reverse complement strand
TGCAAAAATTCAGTGATAGGTTTCCTTCTTTTCTTTCTAACCTGCTAGAACCAAAATAACACCTATGGAAAGCGTGAATCTATATTCAGTTCAAAGCCTGCCTAGGAGCACAAATGCAGTTTGCAGTGGGCTGTGATGGCTGAGTCGGCTTTTAGTTTGGTACTAAGAGATGCCAAAAAGAAGACTGCAGCATCTGGTGCCATTTTTGTTATCCCAGGCCAAATAAATTAATGGCCTTCTAATCTATGTTTAGTGATCTTTTATTATAGCAGTGCATTATTTATACTAACTGTAATTAATAATTTAAATTGAAACTTTTGTAGGGTTTTTTTTTTTTTCTAGAAGCATATGGTATATTCATGCAGTGTTCCAGTACTTTTTTTTTATTATTATTATTATTTATTTTTTTTTTTCCTTTTGGAAGCAGAACTGTGGAATTAATAAGGATATGAATGAAATCTCCT
>NW_011160970.1:0-384 GCF_000146605.3 Meleagris gallopavo | reverse complement strand
CAGCCCTTGAGTGAGGTCTAAGAGAGGTGCGGCCAGGCTCCACTCCATTCCATCACACAACAGAACTGCCCTCACCTGTGCTCCCAGGGCTGGCTGGGTCCTTTCCCCACCATGCTCCATCAGTGGTTCAGGCCCTGACTCAACACTTACCACACAGCACTTCCCAACAAATGAACAGCCAAAGGGGGCAATGGTTATTCCCCTGCTGTTTCCCAGGCTCCCCGTAACAGTCACACTTCTGCTGTGCTGCTTGGCAGAGCTGACAACAGGATCTTCTCTTCAGCCAGCAGGAGAGGAAGCGAGCAGAGCTGTTGGAAATGTGCCTGCTGTCAGGGCGGGGAGTTTGGGCCTGCCCCAGCACCATGGATTTCCACGACACGACAA
>NW_011160969.1:0-534 GCF_000146605.3 Meleagris gallopavo | reverse complement strand
AGCTAACAACATCCGCTTCCAGAGGGTAAAGGCCTGGTTCTGGCATGTACTAATACCTCTGTCAATGGCTGAGTCCCTAGCAACGCCACCCAGTTGGCGAGCTTCTCTACCATCCAGCCACACACTGTTGGCCCCATTGTCCCAACATCGAAGTAACCAAGTGGCAATAGGCTCATTTGGGTGACGTGAAAAGTCTTTTCTCAGACTTCGAATTTCATTCATTTTCAGAGATCGATCAACAATGGTAACGATATCTTGCTCACCTCTTACTCTTTCGGGACTTCTTGTTGCCCTCATTGGCGCCGGTGACCGTGGTCTTACTGAGGGCCCCTCCCCTGGACTTAGGGGTGCTTCTTGTGGATCTTGGAGCCACTCCTCTGGACCTCTCTCCTCTTCTTTCTTCTCTTCTAACTGAGTCGAGATTCGTTTCATTTTCCGTCCTCTTACAGGGGCAAGTGACATCAATTGTGGTGCTTCCTGTAGTTGATCAGGTTGGTCAGTTCCAATGCTCTCATCCTCCAGTTCAGCTCGGAG
>NW_011160968.1:0-835 GCF_000146605.3 Meleagris gallopavo | reverse complement strand
CTTGTCTCCCAAGGATAGGACATTTTCCCTACATGCTATGGCAGTTCTGCTAAGAAATACTCCTTTCCTTCCCTAAATGGGACATATGCACCCACAAAGACCACGACTCCGAGAAATTCCTCCCAGTTCCTCCCAATTACACTCCATTACATTCCTCATCATGACACTTACTCCCAGACTTTTGGACTTTTACTGCGGAAAGACCATTTCGATCCAGAATATATGCCATTGGCCCTCACAAACACCAATTGCCTCACAAAGATGTGGCACGTCCCACCAGAAAGACCATTTCTAGCCCCCAAAAGATGGCATTTACTCCCAGAAACACCAGCTTTCTCACACATTCCTCACCTTTTCCCCCCACATAAGACCTTTTCACCCAGAAATGACAGTTCTCTTAGGAATACCGCCCAATTCCCCCTAATCTGCTACACCACACTCCGCACTATGACACTTTCTCCCCAAACTAGGACACTTTCTCCCAGAAAGGCCGCTTTTTCCCCCAAAGTACACCGTTGGCTTCCAAAAAGAACACATTCTCCCCAAGAAATACCACCCTTCTCCAATACAATGACATTACCTCCCAGTAATGCTACCTTGGGCCCAAACATTGGACAGCTTCTCCCACAAGTACTACTTTTCCATCCAAAAGAGGACATCTTCTCCCCAGAGAATGCTATTTTCTCCCGGAAACAAAGCAGCTTTCTCACAAATGGGTGGCATTTTCCAACCAACTATGCTACTCTCTCCCAGAAAGAGCACTTTTCTGACAAGTACCTTCCCTTTTCTCTCAAAAATACTGCTAGGCACTCCTCAACAGGACATTTTCTCCCAT
>NW_011160967.1:0-453 GCF_000146605.3 Meleagris gallopavo | reverse complement strand
GGACACCATCATCACAGAGCAACGCGACGGGAGCGAGGGAATCACAGCGCCTGGATTAATTAATTAACCGCCTCCTCATTAACCGCGCCGCCCTCGTTAAGCGGGCGGAAGGAGGCAGGGCTGAGAGGCGACGTCGGTCCCGTTTTTGTAATCCAAAACCATCACCAAAAACAAAAACCCACAAAAAACCCAACCACCCGTTTCTGCTGAAATCGGCCATCGGCGGACGCTGACCTCGTTAAGTCAGGCGGTAATTAATTACCTGCGGGACTGGAGGTGATTTGTGGCCTTCCTGCCCAAAGTGAGGCTCTCCGCTGCCCTTCTGGTGGTTCCCCATGTTTCTTTATGGCCGTTTGGCACGGGCGCATCGTTGGGTAACGACTCTCTAATTAACCACTCTCATTAATTAAAGACTCATTAATTAACGAGCTGGCTGCTGGTCAGCGTGCCATC
>NW_011160966.1:0-782 GCF_000146605.3 Meleagris gallopavo | reverse complement strand
CAGGACCAGAAGGGGTTTTGAGCAAGATTGCTGTCAGTACTGAACCGGGAGGAGCTGTTGGCTCCACCGAGGCTGGAGAGAGAGGCCTTGCAGAGAGATCCGGCCAAATGAGAGAGCCGGGCGATCACCAACCACACGGAGTTTAACAAGACTATCAGGAGAAAGTTCTTTACAGAAAGGGTTCTTAAGCCCTGGAATAGGCTCCCCATGGAGGTGACTGAGTCACCATCCCTGAACGTGTTTAAAACGTGTCTGGATTTGGTGCTGAGGGACATGATTTAGCAGAGGGTTGTTTGAGTTAGGCTAGCATGGTAAAGACTTGATGGTCCTGAGTGGTTCTATGATTCTATGATTCTAAGAGCAAGTGCCATATTCTACACCTGGGAAAGGGCAACCCTGGCTGTACGTACAGACAGGAGTTGTATATTCGTCTTGGAATTTGACAGGAATCTCCCCAGCCTAAGCCAGGAATGGATCTGTATTGGGGATGTGGAGAAAGGGTCTTGATTTTGAGAAACTGCCTGTGGAAAATTAATTTTATCGTTCGATACTTGACACTAGAAGAACAGATACAGCCTTTTAAGACGTTTGGGAGGAAAAGCACTCACAAAAACAACAAGCAAGCCACCAGGAATAAGCAGAGCAAAAACACTCTAGGAAACCAAATGCAAATCTGTTTTCCAGAGAATCATTAGCTTCTTGCTGTAGGAGCTGACTGAACCTCCCATCACTTCAATTGTGGAGGCTACTTAAGAAATTCTACGTCAGTCAGGTCCAACACT
>NW_011160965.1:0-406 GCF_000146605.3 Meleagris gallopavo | reverse complement strand
CCCTGAAGACTGGAGGATAGCCAATGTCACTCCGGTCTTCAAAAAGGGCAAGAAGGAAGATCCAGGTTATTACAGGCCTGTCAGCCTCACCTCTGTCCCTGGAAAGATGATGGAACAGCTTGTGCTGGATACCATCTCCAGACAACTGGGAGAAAAGGAGGTTATCAGGAGTAGTCAGCATGGGTTCACCAAGGGGAGGTCGTGCTTGACCAACCTGGTGGCCTTCTATGATGCTGTCACATGCTGGGTGGATGGGGGAAGAGCGGTAGATGTAGTCTACCTTGATTTTAGAAAGGCCTTTGATACTGTCTCCCACGACATCCTTATAACAAAGCTGAGGAAGTGTGGAATAGACGAGTGGACAGTGAGGTGGGTTGAGAACTGGCTGACTGGCAGAGCACAGAGG
>NW_011160964.1:0-504 GCF_000146605.3 Meleagris gallopavo | reverse complement strand
CCACTCGTCTATCCCACACTTCCTCAGCTGTGTATAAGGATGTCGTGGGAGACAGTATCAAGGCCTTTCTAAAATCAAGGTAGACCGCATCTACCGCTCGTGCACAGTGCGCAGTGAGCGGTGAGGGTCTCCTCCTGGTGGCCGTGGGATGCAGAATCCTCATCTTCCCCGCGGAGGCTCGCAGTCTTTCTCCCTGTTCACTTCTGACCCTGCGGGAGGGGCAGCCCCCAGCCCCGTTTCAGCTCGCCCTGCGGACATCGAATCGCCTCGCTGCCAGGCGTCCTCGGGCTGTTCTCCAACCCTTCTGTTTGCGGCCTTCAGCCCCTCATTATCCCAGACCCGGAGTCTGCCATCCCTTATTTTTCTGTCATTCTTGCTCCTACAAGCTGTCTCTAACTCCTCCCTCTCCCCCCATCCTTAGTCCCTGCGAAGCCCTTTCCTCGCGTTTTTACTACGGGGCCCTTCTCGCCCTTCAGCACCGGCCCGCACCGCCGTAGCGGACGA
>NW_011160963.1:0-418 GCF_000146605.3 Meleagris gallopavo | reverse complement strand
CAAAAACAACAAGAAAAGGAAAACAAGAAACCAAACCAGCACAAATCACAAATCAAAAACCAAAAAAGACACAGAAAACAAATACCAAAAATAACACGCCAAAAATACACAAATTACAATAAAACACACGCACAAAAAGAAGAAAAACGAACACACACACACAAAAAAAAGAACGGAGCATGAAAAAGAGAAAAGCAAAAACAAAAGAGAAGGACAGAAATGACAAAATACAGACAAAAGAAATAAGAAGGAAAAACAAGAATACAAAACGAAAATTCCACAAAAAAAGAAGAAAGGAAACATCCAAAGCACACCCAAAAAAAGAGAAATAGGCCAAAGAAGCAAAGACAACAAAAGCCAACGGCAGCAAACGCTGGAGAGCAAAGCAAAAGGAGCGGGAAAGAAAACGAAACCGAGC
>NW_011160962.1:0-372 GCF_000146605.3 Meleagris gallopavo | reverse complement strand
CTGCCGGCACACAAGGGCTCCAGGTCTGGGGAGTGCCAGCCACCAAGGGGCAGAGCTGGGCCCCAGCCGCGTCAGCAGGCTGTGGGCAGCAGGCTGCTGTGCCGGCGTCATCATGGGCAGCAGGCAGCACCGGCCAGCTGTCACCGTGTCGCCATGGCGACGTTTGTGACACGGCCACCCGGGGGGGGCATCAAGGTGATGCCCGGCGCTGGGTCCCGCATCCTGAAGGAGCATCTGGCAGAGGGCAGACGCATCTGAAGGATGAGCTCCGGCATGGCTGGCGCCAATGGGGAGCATCGTGCCGGTGCGAAGCACACCAAGATACAATTCTGGGAGGATGGCCCCGCCACACAGCGGGGCTACAGAATGCCA
>NW_011160961.1:0-488 GCF_000146605.3 Meleagris gallopavo | reverse complement strand
TGCCCTGCAGACCCTGCTCTGATTGCAGAGCAGTACTTAGGAGCATCTCCCTGTCTGCAGGAACCGTGGAACAGCTCAGACACAGCCCGATGTGGCCAACAAAAGGGATTCTGGAGCTCTCTGTAGGCAGAGGAGTGGCTATGGGTCTTTTCTGACCCATACTTGATTATCTATAAGGAAGCTGAAAAAGTAAAAGTTTTCTTTGACAAGAAAACTACGATTGCATGAAGTTTCAAATAGAGATTTGGTAGCTTTTGCTCTGAAAGTGTACAAAGCTTGCGGAGATGCAGAGTCCTAGGGCGTATGTGGAAATGGATACAGCGCATAGTGGTACCGTACGGCTTTCTATCCATGTTTTTGAGATGAAGCTCATCTGTCTGAATGGCGTATTTCCGACATACAAAGCACTTCTATCGTTACAGTTAATCCACAACAAAATACCTCAGTGTCCTGGGTAGAGTTTCTAGTTTGCTCAGGGATGTGATTTA
>NW_011160960.1:2732-3353 GCF_000146605.3 Meleagris gallopavo | reverse complement strand
CCATCTTCTGCCGGTCCTCCCTGTGCCTGGCCCTGAACTCCTTAGCCCTAAACTTCCAGGCCATTTGGCCCATCGGCAGCTTGCTGGCTGCAGCGCTCGCTTGCTCCCTTTGGGCACCAGGCTGGCCCTCGAGCTCCGTGAAGACCATGGGGCGGGTTTTGCTGCCTTTACTCAGCCCGGGTCTGGTGCTTGGCCTTGGGTTCCACGTTCGTTTGGCTGGATGCTCTTCAGGCAGCAGACAGCCCCGGAACACGCGTGCCCTCTTAGAGATGGCCAGCCGAATGCCTGGAGAGGGTGGGAGAGAGAACCGGCATTTCCAGGGAGCTTGGCAGCAGACGCCTGTTCTCTGTTTTCCTTCTAAAGTGAGCGTTCAGTTTCTCTAAGAGCAAGAGGAAGGAAATTTCATTTCAAAGAGCATTTCAAAGGAAATGTGGTACCCTGAAAACCAGCTGGGACGTGGGACTGGTTTTAGTCGCAATACACTTTAGAAGAGACAAATGCAAACGCATCAAAACACACGGAATCACCACGGTTGGAAAAGACCTCCAAGACCACCCGATCCAACCATCCCCTACCACCAGTATTCACCACTAAACCACGTCCCTCAGCACGACGTCTAAA
>NW_011160960.1:0-491 GCF_000146605.3 Meleagris gallopavo | reverse complement strand
GATGGTTGGACTGGCTGATCTTGTGGGTCTTGTCCAACCTTGGTGATTCTATGATTCTATGATACTCTATTGTCGTATCACTGCTTTCTGGGTATTTTCTTCTTAGGAACTTTCCATGGATCATATGTCTACCCTTGCTTCCCTCAGACCAGCTATCCCAACATCTGTGCACTTAAATTTGTCTTAGAGAAAGCTGTATATCTGGAGGGTATGTGTCTGCTTATGTCTGCAGAAATGAACTGCAATTTCAGCTGGGAGAGGAGCGGCTGAAAGCACATTAGGAGACTATTGACAAAGCAGCAGATTGAGAAAACTGCAATTTAGAAGCCTCAGGGATGTGTCCAAAGTTTACAGCTCCAACCTTCTCCCTTCCCTACAAAGAGGACATGGAAAATCCCTGCCATGTTTCCCCCTTGCAAATCCCTGGCTGTGCCCCTTGGTGCAGCGTAGCTGTGAGCCCCCCGCCCAGGCAGCAGCTCTGTCAGCAGAAC